>NC_135555.1:12901245-13201245 GCF_964340395.1 Glandiceps talaboti | reverse complement strand
GTTTCTCAACACCATTTTTCTAAAAACACTAAAATGGGACGTGGTATGTCACACTGTGTCACATCTTGTCATACAATAAAAGTAGCTTGTATTGTAGAGAACCAAAACTCTGTAGTTTGTCAAATTTAAACAAACGACTTTGAAGTTAGAATAGATTATTCAGCACAGCTTTGTTATAATCCACTGAAGCTATTCCATTTATGATCTGTTTGTTTTGTCTTACAGCATCTTGTTCTTCAACCCACTAAAGAACCTAGTCACGGCAGCAAGAGATGGATCCATTAAAATGTGGGATGATTCCTGGCGTTTAAAACTAGTGTTTGTGGGCCATAGTGGGGCTGTCAGTAGTATCGTTGTCTATCCCTATGGTCCATACATCATGTCAGCTTCACATGACTGCACAGTCAGAGTTTGGAGTCTGGAAACGTGTGATCAAGTTGATATGATTGAAACAGAGGAACCAGTCGATGGGATAGGTACTGTGTTACATGCTGACAATGTGCATAGTTTCTCAGCATTTACGGTGGATCTCTGGAGAATCCGGGATATACACACCATGCATACAGCAATAGGGTGAGTAAGGGATATACTTATCATGCATTCATAGTAGGGGGAGGGGGGTGGGGGGTGGGGAGTGAAAAATAAAATAAGATAATAACAATGATGTAAAATAGAGTTTGATTATAAAGGCATTCTAAATCTACTCAGAGGTATGAATTCTATTTCAAGATATTAAAATTAATCGATTTGGAAATGTTCTTGAATTACATAGAGTACTGAACCCACATACATTCCTTATTATGTATGTTTCTTAATTGTAGACACAAGGTTGACCATATAAGGATAACGGATAGACCAGAACCTGAGGTGAGGATATATCTAAGACTGTACTACTTGACTATATGTGTTTTTAACCGAACTGAACTATAAGGTTCAGTAGTGTTAAGAGGCATGGCAAAGTGTTTGTTTGTATGTAAACAACTGAAAGTCAAAAACCATGCACTTGGCCAATTACTGTGATATTTGTTGGGTGTGTAACTTTAGTGTCTGGTTGTGATATTGTTCAAAGGAAAACTATGAGATCAGTGAACGTGATATACAAAGTAGGTCTAAAAGAACGGTAGTAGGAGCCATGCCCATTGCCACATTATTATCAACAACAATGTGTTGTGTAAAAGTGTAAAAATAGTGCTGGGTATGATACCAATCAACCTACCTAATTATTGCTTCATTTATCCAACCCTACAAAAATACCTGCATAGTATGCAGTTGTGTGTTAACACCATTGGCATTCATTTTGAGAAAATGTGAAATTTTATGTTTACTTTACAATAGAATGGTAATAGATATCTCACTAATTTACAGGAGAAATCTAATATTGGATTTTACATTATACATGTATACAGAAATGATTTTTGAAAGTCAATATTTTCATCATCTTTACTGTTACTTGTGTGTTTTCCATTTTAGTGTCCACCCCGTGCTTTAGTTGTAACAAGAGATGCCACAGTAAGAGTTGTAGCACCCTGTAATGGTAATGTTATCACATCACTTATTGTCAATCAGAAGGTTGGAGTAGCTGATGCTATTTATGCACAGGCTGAAGGTAAGGCAAATGTACACCTTTAGAAATTATGATAAATATACTTTAGTGAACCAAATCAATTTGAGAAATTGATATACATGTACTATAGTCTCCACTTGTACAACATCCAAGTGCCTGAGTGTTATGCAACAAGAAACCAGAGTACCATGTCCCAGGAAAAAGTACACCTTTCAGTAGGATCAAAAGGAACATCACCCTTCTGTTTTTATCAAACCTAGTCAGTGAAAGGTTCAAACACAGACTGTAGTGGCTTGCTTAGGCATATGAGCTTACCACTCAGTCAACGACAACCCCACAACATTATATTTTGATAATGGTGCCTAAGTATTGAAATGTAAAGTTTTAGATTATGTAAAATTTAATTTGAAGAGATTTATTAATCTTAACCCAGAAAATACTGATAAGAGTCATGAAAAATGTACATAACAAAAATAATGTATTCTTAAAAAATATATTTTTAATACATAAATTATTTTAATGTGTATCATCCAGTGTTGTTGAAATCAAGATTATTCTTTTTCCTTGTCCTTGTGTAGAGACAATGTTTGTTGCATTGAAGAACGGTGATATGGTACGTGCTGATACTAAATTTAACCCATCTGTCATCAAACATACCTGGAATGGTAGTGAAGGAAGCGGTAAGTTAGCTAGGGTAATATTGTCATCATTTCTAAAGGAAAGTAGATTGAGGAACCAGTACATGCATTATACTTGACTGAGTTTAAATATTGGTATGCCGTATGCTAGTTATACATCTTGCTGTCGTTTTCAAAAGAAGTGCCATAAGAAGGTATCCCAGATTAGGAAATGTTGCATGACACTACCAGAAACAGTCAACAACATGTGGCTGTAACAATTCCTCAAGTTCATGAAACCTACTTGAGCTGGCATAAAATCAATAGAATTGTCTGACTGGTTAAGAATGCAACCATCTTTTGCCATGAAACACTGAGGAATGATGATTTTATCAAAGGAGGCTGCACAACTATCAAAGCCCTCACTTCTGGTCGAGAAACTGCTTCTGAACTGAACAGCACTCCTAGTGGCCAAAATATATAATCTTTTGTTTTTGTGATAACCAGAATGAAGTATATTGATGTTAGCTTTGTGTACTAAAATGGTAAACTTTGTTCATACTATAATACTCAGGGGTTAGTTATGCATTTGGCACTTGTAATAGGAGTCAGCTGAGCAGATTGTACACTGTGTGGTTGTACTTTTCAAGAGTCAAAATCAATTAACTGGGAATCACACCTCAGAATCATACATTTGTTACAGTGACTATAAATTTGCTTGAGGCTAAGTCCATCTTGTTCTATTTTGACCCTCAAGTGTGAGGTAAAACTTTATTAAAGGCACCAAGAATCAGATTTCAGTAAACAGAAAACAATCCAAAGTGTTTTGCAGTAGGATTGAAAACAAGTGCAATCAGCAAGAAAACACTGTAGTATAATATACCAGTAATCTCAGAAGCAATGTCCTTCTACATAACTACAGGTCAATACTATTCAGAATTGTGAGTTTGCCTGTATAAATTATGATGTTATTGGAAAACACATCCAGCAGTATCATGCTGTTTGTTGATTATGTGTAGGTTATGTTGTGAGAAAATGACATACTGATAGCCCCCCTTCCTTTCTGTTTTCATTCTCCTGCAGAAAGGGAACATATGAACTGCCTTTGTCTATATGAATACATAGTAGAGAATGCCTTAGAAACCGATGTATGGAAGGGTTTGTTGAGGACGTCTAAAGTGAGTGTACAGAACCCTACCAAAGGGTCAGCAATGAGAGGTACAGATAGAACACTGGTAATGGGTGGACGTAAAGATGGCTACCTTGCTGTACTAGACTGGGATACCATGGAAGTCAAATACAAAATTGAGGTAGGAAAAACATTGAGTTTATATTCCGATTTTCTTTCCTGTTATCAGGGTTTGGTTAGTAGATTTTGTACAATGTTACAAATGAGCATACTAAAATGGTGCCAGGACCATACCCATAGCAATGATATGAAAACAATATGATTATACTAAGCTGTACTAAGACGTCAGCATTCCACAATGTAACAGACCCCCTAGCAACAATGATAATGCCCATAGCGATTGCATCTCATGATAACTATTATTTTATCTGGGTCAAATTTAGCTGTGTGCCTTTGAGACATTAAACATCCCACCCTCATTTACTGAATTCCCAAATAACCATCAGCATCACAACTGCAAATTTAAGCTATTATTTTCATTAATGATTAAACAATGGTGAATTAAATTTTATAAACCTGAAATAGAATTTTACTCCCTAAGGACATCATAGTATTAAATAATCATTTGATTTCTTCATCAACAGTATGAGTCCGTCTCCATGCGTTACACATACATTACTATAGGTGCACTTTAGAATATTGAAGTCAACCTTCATCAAGTTCTTGTTCTAGTTGGACCAACCCCTCTAGATTCCTGTACAGTTGGTTGTGCTTCAGTGTCATTGGCAGTATGTGTTATATTTCAAAGATAAATTTGTACTACTTTCTTGTCCATTTCTTTGTAGGCGCATGGTTACAAGGGAGTGCTAAGTCTTCTTGCCAATTCTAAAGATGATCAGCTTATCTCTGCTGGTTTGGGTAAGTGTCATTACAACAGTACAAAGCTGTACTCCAGCACGTCAAGTCTTTATTGTTGAAGTTTGGTTGACAGCAAATCAGGAGAAAAACATTTTTCTGTTGTGTCAAGACACATTTTAACAGGATAAAGTTTAATTATGACTCACTGATAATACAAAAAGTCTTTGCAAATATTCAGACTTGTTAGAAAAATTAGAGCGCGGCGTAAACAGTACTTACTACCCCCAGTATCAGGGATGTACAAACCGGAACATAAAATGTTATATTTACAAATATGTCAAAACTTGAATGAAATCAACACCGATTGTTGACATAAATTATCATTTTTAATTATGTAATGCAATGACAGAGACAGAAAGTCTACTTAGTAAGTATTTGTGTTTCACCTGGGTGTTTTGAGTTTTGTCGTCCCCCCTCCCCCCATCCCCAATGTCAAGTTTTACCCTCTCAATACCCAATACATACTACCATACTGAGTTACTTTTACCTGCTCTGTCTGAATCCCACTCTTTAGCATGTGGTGATATTTGCAATAAGTTCAAATCTCCAAGTACACGAGTTTGTACAATACGAACTATGCATGATATTTTTGATCATTTGAACATTCTCTTGAAATGCACATTGGTAGTTTGACAACCAGGCATTTTGGTAGACATTCATTCCCGCATCTATGGAGGTCAATTTGTATTCAGCAAATATCGGTTCTGATTATTGGGTTATATATAGTATCACTATACGAAATTGCTTACTTGTTAAATATTGGTATCATTATCAGATGCAAACAATGCTTCAATCTGTGTAGTGCTCGTAAATGTTTACATTTTTGGAGTCCTCACAAATACATTTCAAGAGTCCTCACAAATACCTGATACACGTCATTGAAAAAAAAACCATACAGTCCATATACCGTAGATGTGTAACTTTGACAAAATGCATGTTAAAAATGTTGTCATCAAATATTAAATGATGATACACACTAACTTAATTTACCCCTAACTGGTACCTCTGATGAATGTGTTCTCAGTCTTGTCTTTGTCTGTTGTGTTCTGTATTACTAGTAAGTGTATTTCAAATGTACATATCAAAATTGTACAAATACATGTAGTACGTACTAACAATCTTTGTTTGTCACACTTTACTGCAAAAACTAAGATCCTGAAACTTCTACTAGTAAGTACTTTGAAGGTAGCAGGTTTATTCACACTTAACTTCACACAATCTGATGTCATTAATCTCTGTAATGCATCCTTGTATCGCTTTGTCATCTCCTTACTTTGTTGTGTATTTTTGTATTATAATAAAGAGTCAGAGCTGTTTCTTTAAATTTCTGTACATAAATGTTTATTTCTCTTTCTGATGTAAAAATCAGCCTCTTTGCCTCTGTCTGTAATATTGTCTCTTTTCAGTTATGTTGTCAATTATAAAGCTGTACAATCAACCAATCAATCAATCAATCAATCAATCAATCAGTCATGTACTTGCCTTGCACACATTACTTGTCATGTGTGTGTCACGTGTTGTGAATCAATTTTAGCCAGTTGCACTCACCAAGGGAAAAAAAATGCATCTTCAACATTTCAAAAGTTTACAATCATGTGCCCCTAAACACATGCTTTGGGCATACCATGAATTTCACATCTGCAGTGTACTCGTTGAAAATTATTTAACTGATGAGGAAGAAAGTTTCTACTTGTGCAGTCAAGCATTTTTTGGAAATCAGATCCCAAATTTTGTGACTCTTCATCAGCATTATCAGGAGTGAAATAACCTGCTGTCATATGCGTAACTAATCACATCTGAAACAAGTTGAAGTACATGTATACCCCTGATGATGCTGACGAGACTCAGACATCAGCAAAATTTGGGACTTTCCAAACATGTTTAGAGTAGAAATTTTAATTTATAACTATGAAACAAGAGTCCACAAACATTCATTCTTGCAATGTAAATGCTGATATTTGCATGATAAAATTTAAAAAAAAAAAAAAAAATTTGCTAGATGTGTCCTTTGTGTGTTTTCCAGTATTAAACTAGGACAGATACCTGTACAGTAGCTTTGGACAAACTCTGATACATTTTTCTTGATGTGTTGTTTTACAGATAATGTGATCAAAGTGTGGAGAGTCTTTCCATTTGCTGATGAGTCATTGGCACCTTTGATGTCATTCTACTGTGCTAATACTCCATTACATATGTCTGTTATGAGAAGTAATCTAATGGTAGCATTCCAGGAACCATCAACAGCTACATACAATATTGTCAAGTATGATCTCCTCTCAAAACGTAAGTAAATCAATCAATCGATCAATCAATCAATCAGTCAATCAATCAGACAGTCAGTCATTAGTACCAGTTTTGTTACGTTAGCAGTATGTTTTGACTTTGATTCAGTTGTTCTTTCCTATTGAAAAGGGCTTCTCTCACCTCTGCACATGTTCTATTTTCTAGACCTTAAAATGCCCTTTGAAAGTACAGATATATGGATTAGACTAGCTTTAATACGGATCGTTTATAATGCAATGGTTCGTTTTCATTTCCTTTCACAGTACGTTTTGACCACACTCCAGATGAAGATCATGTTGATGACATAACAGGTCTGACTTGTTGTTCACGGATGAGAATTACCGCATCTTGTAGTAGTGATTGTACATTGAGGATTTGGAATGAAGCTAACAGACTTATCAGGTTTGTCTACTCACCTATAAACTCATCAACCTTTGCCAGCTTTATAACCTGTTTACATACATCATTGGATCTGGGACTCCACTGTCTCCAATACACTTGTCCTAGAATTAATACCTGTGCGTGGAGGCATAGATCTAGTGATGTAGATGGGCTATGTCAGTGCTTGATGCTCACGAACCCTACCTCAAGTAAAGTGCTTCATCTATATTCTGATATCATGTGCAGCGTTTACAGATTTCACAATGATTAGTACCAGTTTTCACAGCTTTGGTTATAATTGTTCTCAACCAAACAGGGTGGTAGCTAAATCAAAGTATGGTTGTGAGATCTTTACATGTAATACTTGAAATACACAAAATATTTTGAAACTTGTCTTCATTATTTTTCACAGAATAATGCACATTGCAAACAATTTCTATTTTCTTACCCACCTAATAACTTCCATTGTACATGTATGCAATTGATATATCTTTCAAGTTATTTGTTGTTTCACTATCTGTAATTAATATACTTATAGGTTAGTCAAACTGAATGCAGTGCCAACCAGTCTGTGTTTCAGCAGTCAGAAGGGAGACATATTGATAGGAATTGGTAAACATTTACACAGGATAGAATACAAGAAATGTAAGTACTTTAGTCTGGATATTTTCATCAGAAATTGTAAGAATCGTCAAGATAAGAAGTCAAGATTAGGGAAGGTTCAGGTGTGATGTATTTTGTGTCTGTAGACAAATCCCTCAGATGAAAGGAAGTGAAGTTAGTATAGGATCACCAACAGACTGCCTCCATGATGTCTTGTATAAAGAAGACCCTGGGTAGTGAGTCCAGGATGTGGCCACTGCCCTAACAGTGGTCTACAACCCTGCCAAGACCCAGTCATTCTTGCTTTCCTAGCTGGTGACATAACTGGACTGTCACTTCAAATCCATTGAAACACATCCTAACATGATCAACTGATGCATTATTAAAGGCCATGGTTTCAATCCAAGATTCTTGCATTAGTGCTGTCTTTAAATATCATTGGAGCAAAAAGGATTACATACGAGTATTCTTATATTCAGAACCAACTATTTCTATTGCTCTGTTGGACAACTGTTTTAAACTGAACCAGAACTACACCTTTTTTAACACACAAACAAGGAAAGCAGTACATGTAGATAATTAATTTATCAATCTAGACATCCTATACCATTCATAATAGAATGTCTGTTTGTTCAAGTTTTCCATGATTCAACAGATTTTCGTATGGGTTTGTTTTGTTGTAGATATGCCTAAAGCATACATGATGAAGATGGTATCAATGCAGTTTCGAGAAGCAGTAGATGAACCGACAATACCGTATGATGGCGATTTAATACATTACATGACAAATGATGATGTCAAGAGATTAAAGAATGCACACTCTTCACTTTACAAGTAGGTGTATTATCATATAAAAGTACCAGTGAGTTCTTGCATCGGTGTGTGCACATACTACCTGTAGGGGTATTTGCACTACAGTGCTATATCAAAAACATTTATTGCATACCTGTATGTGGATGAACACACAAGCTTGCCATCAGTCACAGAATGACTTGAATGCATCATCACATTTTTATGACTTTGCTTTTTCTAAAATCCTATCTATTAATAATAGAACCCTATGATGCAGACATGCTAGTTTGGGTACACAAGACTGATTTTAGTTCAATGTCATTTCTTCATTTGTCCATCATAACTGACATAAGGGGCCATGTCACTACGAGTCACAGGTAGTTATACCCATGCAAGCTTAATTTAAGAAAAAAAGTGGGTGACATTTTGACACATATTTTGAGCTATGTAGAACAAAGGATGAAATGGATGTTGTCATGACATGGAATGACCAGAAAGTAAATTACACATTTTCTGTTTGAACATGTACAACTTGGCTTGTGTATGGTAGAAATTCAGTCATAGTATGTTTCAATCAATCGTTCATTCAGTTGAACTGAATATACACTTCTAATATATTGTTCTTGGCATCTCTAGATTTGATCATTTTATGGACATTCTGACAGATGAAGAAAATGAAGAACTTACAAGGGAAAAGAAAATCAAAGAAAAGGTAAGATCAAAATTGGTGCAAGAAATGGTGAATACTTCTATTGACAAAGAACAATCCTATTATGGTTTGTGGGCAGATGACCAGACAAGATGTCAGTCTATAGCTTCATTGGAAACAGATATGTGGGCCCTATTCAAACAAAGGCTCTAACATGGTTCATAATCACGGTACCTAGAACAAGATGAGTTCTTACAAACAAGCAAGAAACAGTTCATTATCAAAACAGACATGTTGAATTGAATCTTATGTAAAAATTATGTGGCAAACAAATAAGCGATTTTGCTGAAATTGTTTTCGCTATGACTCGATTTTGAAACTAATTACATAATATGATGCAAGGAAGGAAACAAAGCAAGCAAGGAAACAAAATTTGTTGGTTGTCATGAACATGGTTGCAATTTTTATTTCCTCCCTGAGTCCCTACCAGTCATCCCATACATCTAAGCAAATATAACGTTTCAGGTAGAATTATTACATCTGTTTTCTTCTCTTCCTGTAAATTCTCAGGAGTACGCCATGCTTATTGCTAGAGACAGTGAACTGAAGAAAATCCGTGATGGACAATTTGGACGGAAGAAGAAACCTAAACCACCTCCTAGAGTACGAGAAGAGGCATTCCAGAAATATTTGGATTTAATGCCCAAACCAGAACAAATCTTTGTAAGTAAAAACACTAAAATTAATATCAGTCTATAAATATGATATATACCTGTAGCTTACAAGTTACATACATTGTATATCATTTAAAGTGGTCATATGGATGATGAGGATTGGGTATTTATTTTGGATTTTTAATTTACAAAACAATTTTGTCATGGCTTCCTATTTGAAAAATCAACATGAAACAACATATGCCAAGTCCTTGTTTGTAACTCTTTAATTTGCAAAACATTTTTTTTTAAATGTGTAAAATATCATATTTTATATAACAAAACCTACTCTATATGTTTACTTAGAACATTTTGTTGTCTTTGTATATTTTGTAGGTACCAAAGGATGATTATTTCAATGTGAATGCATTTATGGAAGTACCAGAAGAGAAAGGTAAGAATGCCCAATTGTGGTGACATCCAAGATTCTCAATACTATACAAATAACTATGCTACAAGTGCAATACACTATAATTATGTTCCAGCACAGGTCAGGTCATTGTTCAAAAATTAGTGCCCCCCCCCCCCCCCCCCCCCCCCACCGTACACTGTCTCTTGTAACTGATAGATGGCAGTATTGTCAGACATTACAGGGAAAATGAAGTATGAATATCTGCTACCCCCAGCAGAATTGGGGACAGTCACTGTCTGCAATATACATTCTGTTAATGTATGCATTTTGACTGAACTTATCTGCTGTGAAATGAATCACTGTAAAAATGGAACCCCTTTCATGAGTGACAACAGATTTATTAAATGAGGTGTAAATTATAATAATATTAACTAACTTACATTAGAGCAAACAAAATTGATGCATTTGTGTTTTTTCTTATTCTTAACTTATCCAACTTTCACAACTGTGTCATATCTGTGTCACTTCTATTCCTACCAGGAGAAGCACCATTCCGGGAATATGATGATACTGGTTTCTTCCCGAACCCAACTGCTGTAAAGTTAAAAGAAGAACAGATAGAGGATGAAGATGGGGAGACAGTAACCAAGAAGAAACCACTTCCAATCAATCCGTCCGGGTTTATTCCTAATTCCGTCCTTGTGCGGCTACTGTGGCCGGCAGAGGAGACTGCAAAGATGCAATCGGATTCATGGAAACCACCGGCCCTGACTGAAGATCAACTAGCTGAGATCAATGCAAGAAAGAGGGTGAGTCAATATATTCTGATTTATTTCAGGACATTTTCACTTCCACAGAGAGATAGTTTATATTGTGTATTTCAGTATTAAAGGGTGTTTGACGGTTGTTTCAGAAAGCAGAAAGTTTCTGATGAGACCCAGAGGGAAATCAATATTTCAAGTTATCAATAGATTCTTACCCTCATATATATGTACAAAATGTTCTTGTATGTTTCAATGAAATACATTTCAAAATTTGATGTGTGCATTTCAGTATGTGCATTTCAAGTTGTTTTTTTGTATTTTTTGTTTTATTTTTGTTTTGTTTATCAATATCATTGTCTTATGTGTATAAGCACAGAAGCAAGGTGAAAATGCTTAGCAACACCGTAAAAACATATTTTAATCTAGTAACTATCCAAAATTTCATGTTTGCTTTTCAGCTTCTTTTTAATGAAATTTTATTCTATGTTTCAATAACATACATTTCAAAATTTGAAACAAACATTTCAGTCATTTTTTTACTAAAATACCCTGTTGTGTTTTTTGTATTGAACAATGTTATTAACCCATCTATTACAGGTAACATGAATTTTGTGTCATATTTTAACATTTGATAGGACTACATTTTAGTCAATGTTTATGGTTAATTTTCCCTAATTTTTTTTCTAAATATCATAAAGAATTCCCACCATTACCTGTTCTCCTGTGTGACAAAAATTCAAAAATTACAGAACTAGAGTTTGAACACACCAGTACATATACTAACCATGAAGTTAGTAACTCCTCTATCTAACAAAACACAGACTGATATTCTACCCTGCTCCTCCCCTCTGTAGTGTAGCCAATGGCAACTAATGAACTTTAACCCTGCTATGGTGGTACAGAAGGTCTTCCAAAAGCTGTATAACCAACTTAATATTACATACGTTAGTTTGCATGAATTTGTATTTAATTTCTATACAACAGTGGATTGACTGCAAAGTACAACATGAATGAACATATTTGCAATTTGAACATATTTTGCAATTTTTTTTATACCAAATCAAAATTATGTACGAAGCAAGAATCCGTTCAATTTGACATAGTTCAGCATATTTGTCACTTCTGAGAACACATCAGATTCTAATCCAATCGACTGCATACATCTCTAATAGTTCATTACCAAGTCTCTGCTAAGAGCAGTCAAAGAAAATCATCATGTTTTTTGTAAGGTTTTGGTTTTATATAATATTTAAATTTGATTGTAGACTGAGATCACAGAACAAAACCATATGCAATGTTTACAGGTTGGTATCAAAATTTGAGTTTCAAATTATATTATGAATACAAAATCTTCAAATTGAGGGTGTGCTTTGTCACACATAAGCTGTAAAACGGTTATGAAAGGGTATAAGGGCTTGTCTATAGACTTTGCTGATCATTTATTTGGTTTTTTAATTTTTGTTGACATTTTTATTTTTATTTCACCCTCGCCAATCATTCCACAGAGGCAAGAAGAAGAAGAGGTGACCCTTTCATTCATCATTAGCATGATGGCCTTGTTTTCTTTATCTTGTCTTATCTCGTCTTGTCTTGTCATGTCTTATCTTGTCTTGTGCTTTGCTGTGTTGGTGTACTGCATGATTTGTGAACTTATCATAGTGTGTCGTTAACATTACTAGTTGTTCTGCTGTGCTTTGCTTTGCTGTGCTGTGATGTCATTTATTTTTAGGTCTAATGCATGAATCATTATCCATGGTATACTTGTGAACAGTTTGCCTTATGCAATACTTCAGACATTTTGGAGTAGATGAATGGAAAAAAAGTACATTTCAAACAATCTATTTACAAATTTTCCTGATCTCAAGAGGCTTTTTGATCAAATCTAATCTTTAACATTGAAGAGAATTTAATGCAAAATAATCAACTCTCTTCAAAACATTTTTCATTTTACCAAAAAGTTATGTACTGATGTATTGGATACTAGTAATCCTCACCTGCAAAATACCATTCTGAAGTTATCACATACATGTACTAAATTTTCAGTTTTTAATATTCTCAACCATATATTCTACCAAAACATTGGAAGTTATAAACATTTCAGCTCCAAATATACCCCAACACTGGGATAATCCTGAGTACTGCATACTGACAACAAATATAGTATATCCATGGCGTGCTGTCTCTGCTGTGATCTTGAATGCTGTGTTTATAGTACCATAGGATCTTCTGACATTCTAGTATTCTTCACTAGGGTTCCGTACATGACACAATACTTTGCCGTATGCCTGTTTATTTTACAACTTATTTCAAGTCACATTTCCAAGTCAATATATCTGGATCAAAGAATTGTTAATGTACGAAAAGAATGTAGACATGCCCAGTAAAACATCAGAAATTGAACTTTTATAGCAACAATAGGGGCCCTACTTCAGGGAAAACATCTTGACTAAAATTGTAGTTGCCAAAAACTGAGAAAATGTTCAGACTGGTTTCTGAAACCCATAGTCTGTAGTCGCTTCAAGTTCAGCATAATAGTATAGCTGCAGTTATTGTAGACTGTAAGATACGTCTTATTGTTCTGCTCTCACCAGCCTCCTCTGAGAGGGGTTGACCGATGTGTGAGGGCGTCCCGCCACGGCATACCTTACAGACTACTTTGAGAAACATTTCATTGTGTAGTAGTATACTCAGTTATTTCAAGTTCACCTAGTCATGTGAATGGGATAGATGTTTACAATGTATACAAGTGTTGCTACTTATAATTTAGGGTTTTTTTCAACTGCCATCATTTTTAAGAACTTTGTTATCAAAGTTCTTTATTTAAACCAAATACAAAAAGACTTGGTAAGGTTTCCAAAAAAAGATACTACAGGCATGTGGCAAATGAGTCACACACATTCAATTCAAAGACACATTATCACAACATAGGGGTTTATTTATAACCCACAAAAAAGTCAACTTATCTTATATTAATAATATACTCAAAGAACTACCTCAGAGACTACTAATTATTGATATGAGTAATATTGGTAAGTGTCTACGGTATGATAGCATGTATGTAATGTGTGTAGACAGTATAATAAGGTTTGTATATTGGGGATATAACACCTCCTTTTAAAAGATGGAAGAATTGTACGTAAATATGTCTAAAAAATCAATGGAAAACGTTGGCTGGAAAAAAGAGCTTTTTGTATTTTTAAATCAGAAATGTGACAAGTATGGTAAGTTAAAAAAAAAAAGACTTTGCTTTCGGGAATTTTTAAAATCCATTGTCTAAAATAGTTGCTAACTATATTTATCTTTAAGTTATATTCAATTGCCAGTTTATGATACAGCAAGTATCAAAATATATAATTTCCTGGTTTTCTTCTTGATCTCTGTATATTGGTATTTTATATCATATTTGCTAAAAAAACAAATCTATCAAACCGGAATGAATTCTTCCATCTTTTAAATTGAAATATTAGTACTTACTAAGGAGGACAAGAGGTATGGAGTAAAGGATACAGGTATATAATGCATGAAATGTTAAGGAGGATCAGGGTCATACCAATTCTGGCACTCAATTGTCGTAACTTGACACATTACATGTATAATGCATGTCATCATCACACCCCCTGACAATTCATATCCCATAATATTAGCAGTCTATACTAAGGTCATTTAGTTCATCGGTATCTGTAGAGTTTATAGTTGTATAGTTCTATTAGTGTGTTGTGTTTTCCCAACTCCCCTTTGCCATGTTGAATGAAATTTCTATTTTCACATCTGACGTCGCAGCGTGTCTTTTACTGGAGTGATGATGAAGAGGTATTATTAGCATTCTTTCATTTGTTTCCATGTTTTGTGGGTCTTCTGTAGTGTGTCGTAGTGTACAAAGTCTGTTGAAATGAGAGAGAAAGATGGAAGGATGGTTGTGAAGGTGTTAATGTTTTCTGTAAGAGCGTGTTGTCTTTGTGAATGTTGAGTATATCAGGGTCCCTATTGTTTAACATGTATTACATGTAAAAGGAGATCTACTGACCAATGTTGTGTGAACATATTCAACATACTACAAGTGCATCTGTGCAGTGTGTGTGTGTGTGTGTGTGTGTGTGTGTGTGTGTGTGTGTGTGTGTGTGTGTTGCACATAAGCATGCATGCACTTACGTAAGTGCATCTGTGCATTGTGCGTGAGTGTTTGTGTGCACACATGCATGCGTGCATGTGTGCACGTGCACATGTATACATGAGTTAATGTAACATTCTTGTGTGTGGATGTCTGTATGTTGCAATTAATGGAAATATTTACTGTACACAACTCTGGATTCAATACAAATATAATATTGTCAAGGATTTCATTCACTCAGATACAAAACACAATAATTGAAAATTTAACAAATAACACATTGCATGAATTACAAGTACACTATCTAAAAAAATATGTCACCGAACAGAGACTTGCCGCACTATACACATCAATCACATCAGCCTGAAACATTCACCCTAATATAATGTTCTGGAATTTTTGCATCATTCAACTTCTGATCGTAATTTCTCTATGCAAATTTGGTCACATTTTTTTGCTAATTTTTTGCTAAACTACATATACTTTATTACAATAATGGACATTGCTCAACTGTTGGTCATAATTTTAATAACATTTTTAACTGCCCTCTTTTTGCTGAATGTAAACTTATTAAAACTATTTGGTCGAAATTTTAACAACAGTTTTAACCGTCCTCTTTTTGAATGTAAAATTAATGAATATGCTGCATGTTTTCTTTTCTGTATCTAATCGCTTATCTCATTGTGAAGGAATATGTATTTCCTTCACCAACACCAACGCCAGAGGTAAAAAAAATACACCACTGAGTCTTCATTTTTACACCACCACCAAACTCTGTTGCTTTTTGTTTGATTGTGTGTGTGGAGTGTTTTTTTTCATCACTTTGTCAAAGCCTTGTAGAGTTTTGTTAGCACCCCAAAGTGTGACATTGACACAATTTTCATTTTTTTCATTTTTATTCTACTCAGCAGCTGACAACCACTTTGATTCTCAGACTATAGTTATGATGTTTTTGTAAACTTTTCAGATTTTCATAATATTGTTATGTTTGAAGTTTTTAGAACTTCATTGAAGTTCATATTTCAGTACAAAGTCCAAACTTTGATCACATCTAACATTGAAAAAATTATGAGCAAATATAAGGGTATTCAGTATTGTCTCAACCATAGTGGCATTGATGATAGTCACTTTCAGTGAAGTTGAACCTAGTCATCCCCATCTTTTGATTAGTGGAATTGGTCCCACCATTGAACATAATAGATAGGATATTCCATTCATATTCCATTCATTCAGGGATGACATTGTACATTTTGACAAAGTACAAAATTGACCCGATATCTATTCTGTGGTTGTCAGCTGGTTTGTAGCATTGCAATATTCTACTATGTATGTACACAAGCTATCACTTGCTGGTCACAGCTAGGTCACAGATTTCTTCACATTGCATTGCATTGCATCGCACTTCACATCACATCACAGCACATCACATCATGTCACATCACACCACATGACATTACACCATATCACATTACACCACATCACATCACATCACATCACATCTCATACCACATTACATTATATCACATTGCATCACATGTTAGGTTAGTAATTTTTAAGGCCTGTAAGTTACCAGTAGGTTTACCATGACATGTATACCAGGACAACAGAGAAGATACACAACTACATTGGACACATGGACAGGTGGAGCAGAGCTTTCAAACACACACCAGATATGGAATAGAATTGAGTTTCTGTGCCAGTGTTACATCAATCACTGGATGTATATGCCCACTTGAAACAACAACATACCTATAGAAAAGCACACTCCAGCAGTGTAGATTAAGAATAGGTCAAAGGTGATTCCTTGAATATTCCATGCATGCATATAACCATAGACCTTGGAGTGAGAAGTCTATGTTAAAATAAAAACTGAACTGCAGTTTTGGATGCAAATGCCAAACTGAGCCCACCACCATAAGATTACAAAATTGTTTCAAAATAGGCCTAATTTGATGGTGGGTCTGTTTCACAACTCAGCCACAAATTTGGCACAATGAACACGCAGTCTGCATCAAATGACTTGTGTACCTTCCTATAGACCTATTCTGTACATTGTTGAGTAGGTGCATTTCTAAAAGGTATCATACTGTTACAGAAACAAATAAAGGGAATCACCATATTTGAAACACTTCATCATATTCATCTCCATATGTGTGTTGCTGTGTAGTGTTGTCATAAAGCATTCATATCAAGTGTGAAGTGATGTGTGTATTTCATCCAGTCCATCAAACGTATAGTTTTCATAAACCAAAGTCACATCTCATTAATCGTTGACAGGATTTCATTTCTGGCTTTGCATGATTTTGTGCACGGTTTGAAGAGTGTTTTGATCATATCAACTTTGACTTTTAAATATATTGTCACATAGATTTTATTGCAGCATGGACATCATTGTTAAATTTTCTGTCTTCTGTGATTTGACCAATGAAGTGTTGCATTTACTAACAATTTATACTGATGTAAACAGGCAAAGAAAATTGAGGATATGGTGGCCAAGGAGGAAGAAGAAAAGGCCGAAATGGCAACACCCAAATCAACACCCAAGTCAGTGCTATTTAAACAACTTGAAATAGACATTACAAGGACGCCTTCACCAAAGGAGATTATAGAGGAGGAGATCATAACCCCTCCACCTACACCCCCACCAGAGGAACCTAAGGAAGAACCCAAAGAGGAACCCAAACCACCTCCTAAACCCAAAGTTATGAAACCCAGGAAACCTATTCAGAAATTTGTTTCCAAACCCAAAGAGAAGTCACCTTCTCCAGAGCCTCCACCGCCACCCACTCCATCCCCACCCAGACCACCTACACCTCTACCAGGATTCATTGCACAATTCAAGGGAGCTGAATGGTTTGAGAAATACTTCCCTAATGCTGGGCCAGGTGTAAGTTTATTACCCCATGACCTTACTTTTGACTCAAGACAAATGTCACAAAAGATGGCAATTTCCTTGAATATCTTGAAATTAACTCAACTATAGACATGATGCAACATGCTTCAGTATTTGGAATAACAGAAAGATTATTCAAAGCAAAGTACAGTTAGTGAAAACCTTAAAATTTACAAACTGTGTACCTTCAATAGAAGTACATAAACAAACCTTTTTGATTAAGTTTAAAGCAGTTTCTGTTCAGTTTCTGATGTCTGTACCTTTATTGTCACAATTTGAGTATGTGATTTTGCATATAGAAGTCAAAGCTATATCAACGCTGTCAGTGGTATCATAACTTTGATTCAAGTACTTATGTGTCATAGTAAAGTGTATCTTGTCTTTGTATATTACAGACGTTCCCTAAACCATGGACAGTATCTGCATTCACAGCAACACTCCTCAAACTACAGAAGATTGCAGACTACGAAATGAAAAGTCTCCTGGCTGATGCCTTGATGACATTACATACACAGGATGGCATAGCTAATGCGCAACAAGTAGCTGATAATATGCTAGCTTTGTTGAATTCTTCCAGTCCACCGTCTGCTCAGGATGAGGACCAGAAGGCATTTATCTTACAAGCGCTAAGGGTTCTACAGTCTATGGGTGCACCTAATGTGTCTGTAATCGTAGAAATGATTGTACAGTACTTAGATGGGGATGAAGAAGTCAGGTACAGTTATGGTTTAATATATTGTTGTAATGAAGAAATGTTGAGATGGACTGAATTGTACATAAAGATGTCATGAGAAGATCATGCTAAAAAATGACACAAACATTCAAAACAATAAAAGCAACTTTTTTGGTTCTTTTACTCTATCAGTTCAGATGTACAAATACCTAATATATATAATGTGCTTTATCCATAGTACCATGACCACCGGCCTAACGTACAGAAATCAAATACAAAATGTATATACAAAAACTGAATGTACTGAGAGGTTTGTTGTGACAAACAGCAATATCACATACAAATCCACATACTAATAATAAATAAAACCAAAATTAGTCCATCATATTTTGACATAAACAGAAAGCAAAAAATACAAACTTTGCTGAATTATTCAGAGTATGAACATGATTTGTTCTCAAAGAATGAAATTTAAATTGCGATACTTAATGTAGTATGTTGTATTATAATATGTAGTATTGACTCTCAGTTCAGTTAACTAAATGAGGCCTTAGAAATTGTGTATTAAGGATTCAAGTCCATAACATGTATGCAAAATTTCGTATTTATATTTTACCAATCTTCTGCTCAACCTATACTATATCATAATGTGTTTTCTTTTCATTTGTATCACATCAGGACGTACGTTAGGAATTCATTTATCCAGATGGGTCTACAGGATCCACATGATTATTTCTTTAAAGAACTGGATTCCTGGGATATTTGGAATGTAGATGAATTTAACCACAGAGCTGAACTTAAAAGTATGGCCAAGAATTGGATTGATAAATGGTTAGAATTGTTCAAGGTAAGGTGTACAGTCAAATAGCATCTTTTAGACTCTTGAGGGTGCTATAACAATACTGTGTCACTTAGCATCACTTGTACCCAAATAGAGAAGAAACTGCTGTATAGAATTATGATTTGATTTCTTAGCTATATTATTTAATTCTATATGCAGGGAGTAGATATTAAGAAAATAAATTCCATTATTATGAATTTAAACATAAAGTGAAATGAAACTGGAATGGAAAACAAATTCAAACTCAACATAGAATGATAATGAAATAGGATCAAAACTGAAAGTTGAGAAAATGATGTTACTTTGATTTGTCTTTCTGTAACAGAACCACATTGCAAGAGCTATTGAACAACTGAAACGAGGTAAACTAAGTGGAAAGATAGCAAAGATGCCAGACAGAAGAAGTAAGCAACCCTCCCCTATAGAACCATCAAGAAGTATCCTGAAAAGAGGAGAGAGTAGGGTGAGTTGCAAGCTCCCTCAAAAAAGGGGGTTCCTATTAGTAGTACCATTTATAACACATTGTGTTTATATACAGCCTTCAGCGATTGGCTTCAATTGTGTCATTTGGTATTGGCTAGTGAGCCATAAATGACCTCAATTTGCATAGAGTGGGCAATATTTATGTTCTGTTTTCCTTGAGGCAATATTCATGTGGCACGGGAGTCCTACTGGTGATTTGTTTTGCCTATGGAAAGAATATGTGTCTGAGTATGTATTGTGATATAACACCTATTGTCTGGCTATGAGGGCACTAGTAGACATCTATTACCCCAAGAGATGTTGTGCAGCAACTATTTCCAGAGGCTTACCCACCATACCTAGTCAACATGAATATGTGTATTTTACAACTATTTTTCACTTGCGTTGAGAGATATCACATTTGCAAATCTTGAAATAGCTTTAGTCTTGAAATAAAAGTGTCCACAGCAATACAAACAGTGATTGACTGACAGTTGAAAATGATGACATCATAACAATTCAATCTTTGTCCTACAGGATGATGATGAGAGTGGTAGTGGTATTGACAGAGAGTCTACAGCTGATAGTGGTGGTGGTGGTGGTGGTAGTAGAGATCTATTGACACCTAGACCATCATCACAGACTAGACCACTCATGGGTAAGTATTGTCATTGTTCAGTTATGATCCCGTACTCTCTAATAAAGATAGTCAATTGAACACTACCCCTCCCCCAATATTCAGATTTGGATTTTATCTGAAATTATGAAATGATTCCAGAACCCAAAGTTTATTAACTACCTTTATTGCCTGGAGTGGATACAACAGTTAACACATTGTTTGAAGTTCAAAGTATAATGTATTTGTTGGTGTTCCATTGCAGTGACTTTTGACGCACCTCCAGACCAGTCTACCATTGACAATGCCACACCCATTGAAGCCATCAACTACTTCTGTGAAATGCAGCTAGAGAAATTCCTAGATAGAATGAGGACTGGTGAATCATCAGCAGGGAGGAGTAGAGAGAAACAAGCCAAGAAAAATACAGTGCTGGTCTTGCCAAAGATTAAAAGGTGGGTTTAATAATTAGGATAATTAAACAGTGTGATCAAAGCTTACAGTGTGGTCAGAAACAACTGTGATATCACACATCACTTTAGTCTCGAACAGGAAAGTAGTACTTGTGAAGAGACATGTATTTCATACAACATTATATCAGTTAGACTGACAGACTCATCATCGTGTACACTCCTTTAACCATGCATTATACTGATGGTTATAAGAGGAGTACTAGACTGAAGGGTCAACCGTTGAGGGCGCTCTTCTCATTCCTTTCCACAAGCAAGGGATGATAAGGACACCCCTGGCAACAAATTTTACAGTTTACAGAACCAGCAAATATGACTTTTTTAGAGAACACATTGCTAAAACTATTTAGTGTCGTATTGTGTTGATTTAAGTAAAATGAATATGGAAAGAATGCACTCATATTCCTAACACAGTTCATTATGCAGAAGTCAGATCCATTCATTTCACATAAATGTTTATTACGTTTATTAATGTGCTTGAAGCAAAACTTGGATCGTCTTTCATTTTGTATACAGGTATAGGTATATACAATATGTATTGATGCTAACCTATTTATCATATATTACAATGTTCCAATATTATGTTTCTTCAATGCTTTAACAAAGTTCCATTTCTTTCCCCCCACCTTCTGCATGCATCAGTCCAAAACCACAATTGGTTAACAGGTAAATTCAGGTTTGGTGTGCGGTTGCAATTGTTGTAGTTAGATTTTTCATTTGTATTACAGAAAAAGATTCACCCTTTTGTTGCAGAGATCTCTCAGGTGATCTTACAGTTGTCATGTTTTTGAGTTTTTTAAGACCCCATTCAACAACCTACACACACTTGTACATCAGATATTATTGCAGTAGTACTATGTTCTGTAATCAGTTCCCCCAGTTAATACCCCCCCCCCCACCCACCCACCCACCCACCCACCAACCCACCCACCCACACACACACATACACACAACAGTCTTGTCACTGTTTGTGTAATGCTTTCGGGATGATTAGCATCAAATACAAAGTAACCCTATCATCCCAATCCATAGAGTGTCTATACTAACCAATTATACTCAGAAATAGTTTTAGCATGTCAAAACTTACATCAAATGATACCTCAGTGTTAGTTCTTACTATACCTGTAGTAGTTCTTATTAGACAACTGCATAAAAAGTTTGTATTTTGTACTCTTGACTTGATTAGAAAGTGTGACATCAGTTACAGACTGTGTCCCTTAAACTTATCTATTAGAATGAAAAGAAGTACACAACTCCCTAATTATCAATGTGTCTTAAACCTAGACTCTAGTTGTAATCATTGTTAAACTTTCTATTCCTTCCATTACAAAGAGACTCAGAGGATGTTGATACTGACCTAGAGAATGAAGCCAGGTACATTAACTACAAAACTTATCATGTGTTTGAGTTATAATTACTTTATTTAGAGTATGGTATTGATTAAATGCAATGGGTAGTAACTCTGGAAGGGGAGAGGGTTATAGGAATGGATTTATACCAAATGAAAATATAGGTTGAAAAAATAAGCTAATTTTGACATGTTTATGAACACTGACTTAAAGACAGACAGACAGACAGACAGACAGACAAAGGAGATAGAGAGAGAGAGAGAGAGAGAGAGAGAGAGAGAGAGAGAGAGAGAGAGAGAGAGAGAGAGAGAGAGAGAGAAAGACAGAGACAGAAAGAGACAGACAAAGATTGAAGTAACAAAATCTAGATGTCTTTCAATCATCATGTGTGTGATTTAGTACTAACGCTATTTCAGAATTAACTGTATTTGATCTCCAAACAGGCTGTAGTCAATTCTCATTTGTCTAAAGTAACGCATGACATGTTGTGTTAATAATATGCAGTGGTTTGCAGTGTATGACTATGGACTAACCCATGACATGACCTTGGAGTTGACAATTGCTCTGCACTAACAGTTTATTTTTTGTCATTTTATGCCTTATTAGAGTTGGCAATATGAAAGTTTCACATCAAAACCCTAACACAGTGTATTTTTTAAAACATTTTGTACCTTATTGGAGTTAGTATTGAACATGAAAGCACTGCATTAAACCTTTCTAACACATTCTATAATTGTTGTTACATTTTACCCGTTCATTTCACACCATGCAAACACAGGGATCAGTTAGGAGACCTGAAGGATATTTCAGAAAAATCTGAACCATCAGAATATGACAGGTATAATACACTGCAATATAGATTATTGAAGTGTTATGTATTTTTTTTACAACTTCAAGAGTGCTGTGATCTGCTATTTCCCTTGTCAGTCCTCAACCCCTACTGGCCAAGTCCCTTCATCCATCATTACATTTTTTTGTTGATTTTTGAATTTTAATGTGGAATGTAATATTGAATTTAAAGGACTGATCTAGAAGCTTCCAGTCTCTCTCTCTTTTCAGATTGACAGTACATAACATTGCTAATTTATTCCTCAATCTGTTATAAAACATTTTGCAGTGTGTGTATACTACATGGTGTGATAGCTGAGTCTGGTTTGCATTCCTAATGTACTATAGTTACAGTAGATTTGCTGTGATACTAATACGTCTTTGCTAATTTTGCTAGCAAGTATGTATTTTCTGCCCTTTATGAAAACACAACTGTATGTGCAAATCCTGTGGCACATGCTGGTAGTCTGAAATTGTTGTGGAAGTATAAAGTACATTAAAACCAAAGTTTCCTTTGAATGAATCTAACCTTTGTATGAATTTAAATGTTTTTGATGTTCGTGTGATAACTCAAGAATTTGCTCCTCAAGACTCACTCTTAATCCTTAATTTGACTACTAGGTGATATTATATAAACTTACGGTTATCAATCACACCACCGATGACTGTATAATTTAAAGATACTTTGTGTCATGTTCTCATTGACCTGCTCTTTCCCTGAAAGAGCTTGGCCATCAAGGGCACAGGACATCTCTTGAATTGCCATGCATTAATAAATGTACATTTCATTCATTGCTACAAAGGGAGTCCACAGAGGAATTTAAGACATCCAGGTAACCAAGTGATTTCTTTCAGACATTGTATCAACTATATGTACTTTTATCTCTCATGCACCAAGCAGTGACAGAATGACTAATATTATCACAAGTTGTACGCAAACACCGTGTATAAAGCAGTAATAGTTGCTGTCATGTTATTGCAGAATTTCACAGTTCTAGTAGGCAATTACTGTTATAAGCACAAAGTGTCACATACACCATGGCACAACAAAAGTCAGTGTTGTTGTTGCTGCTAGATATGAAACAAGTAATAATTGTGGTTGACATTTTGTTAAATCTTAGTGTGTTACATGTATAATGGTATTGTTTACAAATAAATTATGCACATCTATTTCACCATATACAGCCTATAAATGCACATGTATTTGAACGTCTTTCTATCGTGCAAAGAAATGCTCCCACTGAGTATCACATACTTGAAAGTGTTGTATACAATATCAATCAACAGTCATAACTCTACTCATGCACTTTTTCACAAGGTGTTTACTTACATTTCATTAATACCAACTTACTATTTTATCATTCATTTCATTCTTTTTAAAGAGAGCTATTTGAGGAAATCAAAAGGTATTTGTGTTGTGATTTTTTCCTCTTTATTTATATTTATTTATTTATTCATTTATTTATTTTTGTACATATACGTTTGCCTGACATCCCCCGAGGATAAAAATATGACTCAGATCACGCTTGTATAAAAACAAATGGTGTGGTTATCTGTGCTGTATGGTGGCGCTATTGTAATGCCAAAGCTGATACTAGTACATTGGAAGCCGTTCTCAGAATGTTGAAGTTATCAGCAATTGGTTGCATAAAGTACACAGTGGTGTAAATCATAAGCTACAAATTTTGAGACAATAGTTCTTTTTCAAATATCATCAGATGTGAAGCAAATACAAAATATTCAATTCATTTGTATGACTTTGGCCTTTAAGAAGATTTTTTAGGCTCAGTTTTATCATCAAATGACAAAAACAATATCCATATATCAAACTTTACTAAAGGGAGAAAGAGCGAGCAGAAAGACAACAAAGAGAAAAAGAGAGGCAGGAAAAACGCGAAAGAAAACGACCAAAGAAACCAACGCCTCCTCTTCCAGAAAGGTAGAGAAATGGAAACATAACAAAAAGAGTGACTCCTAAAAACACTTTTGTTGGTTTTTTTTCTTTTGAAATTTTTGTTTCTCTTAGTTTTGATTTAGTTTGTCTTTTGTTTGTCCATTTATTTTGCTTGGCTTGGTATTTCTCTCGATTCCTGTACCAAACTCACACAGTCATTGCAATGTATACAAACTATGCTAACACAGTGTGGTTTCTTTGAGTATACTTCCTAATCCTGACTTTAATCCTAACCAGAGTGAATTTCTGAAAAAGCTAACTTTAGTCATAGACAATGAAGGTGGCGGGAAGGTTTTCTCCTCTATTGTCTATGCTTTGCTGTGTCTACCACTAGCATGACATTGACTTTACAAGACTTACCTCTCACATTGTAATGATATGAGATAAAGTTGTCTTTTTTTCAATGTGAATGGAATTCATTGTCTGTCCAAATAAATACCAAAGTATGTGAACCACTAAACAATAACTTTTCATTACCTAACTTTGACAACTCTTTGCATATTTTCTTGCATACAATAGTAAGAAGAAGGAGAGAGAAAGGTAACACATTGGGATACTGATATACTTGCACTGTTGATACACTATATTTCATATTACACTTCTTGCACACTACTTGGCTCAAACTATACCAGTATAACTGTTTTCCGACTTGCTTTCACATTCTGGCAAACCAAATCGCTCATATATTTAAACATATAACGCTAAGCACTTTTTACCAAATGAATATTTGTATAGTAAATGGAAGGTACACTACAAAGCATTTGTATGTACACATATGCAGACTTCTCTTGAAAACCTTTGCATGTGCTCCTGGCAGGTTCGGTGCTTATTTCCCCTGCTATGACCAAACATCTATTTTGTTACCAAACTTTGCACTAACTTGATATCATTTGTAGTTCCGTATATATTAAATGTAATTTTATCAAAAGTTATTTAGTTCATGAACTGCAAGGAAAATAATCTTTTTTTTTACAGCTTGTTTGCCAGACATCATCAAGAGAAAGATGAAGTTACATATTCAATTTTCAGCATCATGCATATTAATATTGGTTTTCTCTCCTCAGCCAACTTTACAAGTCCATGATATACAGTAACAAGTGTTATGTCCATACTAAAATTGCCATGTTCTTCATCTTAAACTAAAAATCTTTTCATTTTCATATTTCCCCACATAGTAAACCCAGTTTGGTTCGTCTTGGTGAAACTCACACCAGCAGGTGTAAGCCTCATAGAGAGACATCCTTAGCAGCATTAGGTGAGTTTGATAATTCTACAGTTAATACAGAAACACTACTCACAAACCAACGTACACATGTTCAAACAAAAAAAATATGAGATTTATACCCTGATTTTTGTACATCATGACAATGCACATCTCTGTCAGTGGTTCTGCCCAAGAATCAAATTATTCATTATTGCTGTTAATTTTCCAGATTTGTCATAAATCCGGGAAATACGTTTTATGAGTTTTTAACTCCTCAATATATGGTGATGGGGGTGGTGGGTTGGGGGTGTTTCAAAAAAGATAAGTCTGTAATCTGATTTACAAAGTTAACACACTCTGTGTTCATGTCATTATTTTTCTATTCATTAGAATTCAAGCTGCCGCCATTATATCCCAACCGTAGAATGGACTATGATGGTTTGTATGGATTTACACATAAGATTGATCTACCTATGAAGACAGTCGTCATGAACCCATTCCCTAGTCCTGCTGACTACTATGAACAGTTCCATCAACCTATACTTTTAACACTCAAATCATCACAGAAATACTTTGTACCTGGTCAGTCTTATGTTAGGTCTGCTGAGATGAGATAGAACAAACTATTAAAAGAGACAGATACACACACACACACACACACACACACACATGCATACACATACCGTATACATATACCACATACACATATATTTTGACATGCATACACACATACACTTACACCCATACACACACCATGATACAAATCCATACATACACCCCCAGATTTACAACCAAAACATTGACATAATGTAAATAGTAACTGAACTGACCATCACAAATAACGGTACAACAAATATGAAGGAATGAACAAACACTTTCAATGTAGTGTAAAAAAGTGAGTGACATTTAGCTAATACAAGCTAAGAGATCACAATCGGTACAAACAATAAGGATCTAACTGTACACATAGCAAAATATAGTATAGATATATACACAGGATAACAACGGATGTACATAAAAATAGGTTATGTATATACATAACAATTACTGTATACAAACACATATATGTATATATACTTAAACAAATTACTGCAGTATATCGAAATGTACATTGTATGTCACATGTGAGACTGTCTTATGTATATGTTAGACAATTTTTCGATCAATTTCCTAGACACTTGTGAGCTCTATTCTGAAAATGAAATAGCAATAAAGAATTTAATAGCTTGGAAATAAACAACAATGAATGACTTTCAGTAATGTGTACATAATAAATATTTTTTATTGCCGTCAATTTCAACATGAAATATGTTAATATATTTTAATTGAAATGGACATAATAGCAGCTAGACTGTGATACCTCCATTGTGTACATGTATATATACATCTTTTTATCATAAATATGTTACAAAGTGCAAAATATAGGTACTTATTAAGATTGATGAGTTGTATCCGTCCGACAACATCGTAAATATATTGGTAACCATTCAGTTTCATACATAAATCTGAATGTCTGTTTCATATGTTTTGTAAATGAAGTACAGAACTGATAAATTCTAATACTTTTGCTTGAATGTGTGTCTGAAAATGGTTAATCAAGATTTCACATAATATCTTCCACTTGTAGATTTCTTTCCTTTTTTTTTCTTTTTCTTTGAACAAATCAATTTCAAATCAATTTTTTGTTGTTGAACAAATCAATTTCACACACATTTTCAAATACTATGTACATTTCAGTTGTGAGAGTTCTTTTTCATGAAATCAACACACGCATATCTTTATCACATTGTGAAATCCATTTTTTTTTGTTGGTAAATTACAAATGATGTATATTTCACACACATTTTCAAATACTATGTACATTTCAGTTGTACCAGTGTTGTTTCGATGAAATCAACACATATACCATATATATATCTTTATCACACTTTGTGAAATCCATTTTTTGTAAATAAAAATTTGAAAATTACAACTTTTTAATGTTTTGTATTTTGTAAATTATACCTGGTAAACAGCAAAACTTAAACTAACTAGTATACAACATGATAATACTAAACAGGTTTTGATGGGTGGCTAAACAACAGTATTTTCTGCAACCCCTCTAGAGGTAAGGAAGTACACTGTGTAATTTTAATAGTAAGAAAGTACTACAAGGAACACAAAAGTCGAGTGATTCTACTGTATGCCACAACCAACATTGAAGCGATTCCACGGTGTTCCCATAATCAGCACCAAAGCAATTCCACTGAGGACCAACAATCAACATTGAAGCGATTCCACGGTGTTCCCATAATCAGCACCAAAGCAATTCCACTGAGGGCCCACAATCAATATTGAAGTGATTTCACTGTAGGCCCATAATCAACACCAAAGCAATTCCACTGACAGCCCACAATAATTTTCAGCACTCACATTAGGTGTTAAAACACACTGTTTCAATTGTTTTAATCACAAGTCTAGTGTATGGCCCTTCTAATGTAGTCACTTGGCAAGCAATGATGCCTAATACTAGTATGTAGTCAATTTGTAAATATTGCGAGCTGATAAAAAGCTGACTGGTTACATAATGTATTATGTGAATGACAGCATCACATCTGTCATTATATTTGGCTTGCTATGAGCTCTTGAAGATGTTTGACGACTTCTAGCTATTAAACAAAACACCAAAATGTTATTTTCTTTGAAACGTAAAATCACGTAGGACTTATGTTCTACAGTGATAACTAAGAGTGGCTAGGGAAATCACTTTTCATGTATCCTTGAGTAATTCAGTACAAAAAGGTGTGAACTTATTTCACCTATTTATTATTTACGCCATGATGTCTACACCTCTGTCCCTTGAGGGCAGTATTGATGAGAGAAGTGTAAGCCTCAAATGACAGCTGGTGTTCAATGACAAGCCCCATGTGAGAGCTTACATCTGGAGGACATACAAAACTAACATGCATGAAACCTTTGAAGCCAAAATCAACCAGACATGGGGAGTCTAAATGTTCAAAAAGTTTGACAATCAAGTGAAGCCAGAGTAAATCAAAGAATTTGTTCTGAAAAGTATGTTATAGTAGACAATAATCAAATTGGAATTCACCCACGTCATGCAGATATTGCAAACTATCAAACCCCACAAATTAATAGACATAGACGCCTTGCTCAAAATCAAAACATGCTGTTCAACAAATGTATGTTCTTCAACTCCAAACTTATTGCAGCTCCATTTTCAGCTCAACTGGTTTTACATTTTTCAATGAAATTGATAAAGAAGTAGAAAGTACATACTATTTAGCAGTTTTACAAAATTAAACAAGTTAACAATCTTGCCCCCCAAAATACAGTGGCAGTTCTCTACGAAAATAATCAGTTTTTGACAACTAACAATACACACAGTACCACAGACACCATTGCTCACTTCATCAGTTAATATATACATCTGTTATCAAAATATTTTTACTGTTGATCTACGAAAATGAAATAACACCAGAGCATCATATTTTTTCAGGTAATATGGTAAATATATAAATATACATGCCAAAATGTGTAGAGTTTGTAATTTTTCCAGTTTTCTTGAATCTCAGACCTTACTTTGGCTGCTAACTGTAGCAATGGTTGTGTTCCTAAATCTGTCTGTCTTCATCAACAGAGATGCATTACTTGTCACTACCGTACTACTGAATCTTTTCTGTCGTCGAAAATTCCTCATAATTTCTTCATTTCGTTGATTTTTTCTTGCTGGAATAAAAGTAATTTAAACAATAAATAATATACAAACATGTACAATTGAAAAGACAAAGCATATGTGGTAGTTCAAGTTTATGTGGGATTACTATGCTGAGGAGACCATGGATCTTCAGCAAATTCTCAACATTATTGCAGCTAAAATGCGACTCCAATGCACATGTTCAGAATGTGGGTCGTGTTTGGTGAGGTGTTTGTTAATAAATGTTTGTTACCTGTACCACCCATATACACGCCTACTGTTCCCAGAAACACACTTTTACAGTGTTTATATGTTGCTGGGATTTTTTTTCATCATACAGAAATACTTTATATTCCCTGACCTATTACCCAAAACATTTTCACAGTTTTCCAAGGGTTTTTGTAACCATACTGGAAAAAAATCGTATTACCTGTAACATTCATAGACAAATGTTACCTGTTGCCAAAAAAACTTTTTCAACAGTTAAGATGTTCATACTTTTTGTTATCCAGATTACAGAAGTTAATTTAATATTCCCTATAAAACACAACCACATTTGCTGTTTCCCAAAACATTGTAGTTGCTATGCTTGGGTTTTTGTAACTATACAGAAAAACGTATTCCCAAGTGATACAAGTACATGTATAGTTAAATAGTACGCGTTGATTAAACCCCTTGAGCGGTACTGACAATGACAGTGAGATTGGGATTTCACTTACCTACAGCATATATAACAATAAATATTGCCATGACAACGACAGCTAGGATGAGAGGCAGAACTATGATAGTTGCTTTGGGTTTCCATCCGTTATCATCTAGATACAAAGATATACAATTGAATCAATGAAACATCACGATTCTAGTCTGATTTCTTTGTTCTGGATTCATCTTTGTCTCATTATAATACTCAGCTAGGCCACTGATCTCGTTTCATTACTTCAAGTAGCAGATGTTGGACACTAACCCTGCACCTCTGGGATATATATCTGTATAGCTATCTGTGTTATCTATTCATAGGAATCTCCTAGTTGTTAGCCTGTTACATATACATGTAGACCCATCACGTAATTTAAGTTACACAGATTGATATATTTCAAGTCTTGTCATGTATGGAAGTAGAAATTCCCATTTTAATGTTGAGAATCATTAATTGGAACCATCTATTGCATGAAATAAATCAAAATGGCTCATAAACCAGGTCAATTTTTGCTTTGAAACAAACTTTTGTCTGAGCGCCCCTAGTTAATACTGCCTTCATTTTCATAGAGATTGAACCTAGGACATGCATTAACAACTGCTGATTGATTGCTGCACTTTACATGGAAAGCAAATTCAAGTACATTTACTGTCCCCTTTTCTCTGTCTCATTGCTAACTGTTGCCATGTTCTGTATACATATCAATCAGATTTCATCTTTTAAACCAAATCAGGATTCTAAGTGCAAGGCTATCTATGTGAGTGTAAATCTCATGGGCATAGCATTCCTAATGTGTTCATTATTGCTTTTATTGATTCTTAAAAGGGATGAACAGTTAACAACTTAGGAGATAACCAGCATTTATGTGACACTGGATATGAATATTAAAACATTTAAGGAGATAACCAACAATTATATATCACAGGATCTGAATCTCAAAAAATTTAGGGGGTAAATTTAAAAACTGCATTGCTGATCATCTCCATGGGTTCAAGATATATGGTACAACTCCTACTGCAGTTTCCTTCATTTGCAAATGATGTTGGTAAAATATATTGTTTTCTTGAGAAAATCTTAAAGTGGCCATATGGATGAGGATTGGGTATTTATTTTGGATTTTTTATTTATACAAACAATTTTATCATGCTTCATACTTGAAAAATCAGTGTGAAACAACATATACCAAGTCTTTGTTTGTAACCCAATATATTGTTTAGGCTTTTGCCATAAATGGAATTACAAACACAGACTTGGTCTAGGTAGTTTCACATTGATTTTTCACGTAGAAAGCCATGATAACATTGTTTTATACCAAAATAAATACCCAATCCTCATCCCTATGGCCACTTTAAGCATTTCATTTCCCAAGTCCACCCTACAGTTAAGGGACTATACAGAGGAGCATTAGCAAAGAGTTGTATTTGCTACTATAATACCGCACCTCAATTTGTGATGCTATTGTTCACTATTACCCAGGGATGTAGATAAGAGTAACTAGCAAAAAATAACCAGCTACTCTGCATTGTTTTTGCTGGCTACTTTTTCAAGAATTTGTTTTGTAAAATTCTTTGTTTCAACCAGTATATTTCCATAACTGGGCAAATTTATGAGTCTCGTTCCTTTATATTACTGCCTAATTTTCACATATCACTGACTGCTTTTTAAAATACACTACAAAATTCCCTTGATACCACTGCATCTTCATCTCATAAATATTTTCATATGTACACTCACACTCATATTCAAACCAGGTTACAATGGTTGATTACTTGTCATGGGCAATGTGGTATTACGATACTTACAGACTTCTGGATGACACATCTTAGGATCTTCATCTTCACCTCCAGGACAGTCGAATACTCCATTACATGTGTATTTATGCAGAATCATGAAGTCATAGGAATGACCCTTGCATTTAAACATAGCATGGTATCTACTGCCTAGCTTGAAACATACATCTGGTGGGCAGGACAGAACATGTTGTATATGATGATAATCATTCGCAAAATATTGAAATAACTGATAATTAAATTGTAGAAATAATACAGGAAAATGTAGATTAAAAGTAATGTCCTAATAATATAATGCTAGAGTTACAATATCCACACATCCAAACAAAGTCTGCCATGGTTTCAATTCTTAGGAGCAGCCAGGACAGTTTTATAATGAATCTGAAACTCATTTGTTAAACAAAGCTTATGGTATGGTCTAAAAACTGTAGTCAACGGAAATGTGTTCCTGTGTTCCAGGCATTGCATTATAAATTAGCTAGCTAGCTAGGTAGACAGACAGACAGACAGACAGGTAGATATAGGTAGGTAGATACATAGATGGATAGATGGGCGGGTGGGTGGGCGGGAAGAAGGTTAGGTAGGTTACTGAGGCAGGTAAGGATAGATGGATGGATTGATGGATATAAGACAGACAGCTTGACAGACAGGACATACAGACTGACAGAGCAAACACTCTTAAACTCTGAATTGTTAAATCCACTGTGTTGAAAGGAAAATTATTCAGCTGAGCAAACACACATCAAATGGAACACATTTTAGAAGTCAACTCAAGGCAGTTATCCATAGGGGCTAACAAAAGCAAATTGGATAGATCTCTATCAAGGATTATAAGGTTAGGCAGGTTAAAGCCAAAACAGGTATCTGGGATGAAAATAAAATGAGAAACCAAATTGCAGGAACCCAGGCATGGGTAATCTGATAAAATGGTAATTCCCATATGTACTGTCCCCATGAATTAAGATCTTTAGAGATAAGGCAAGATGCTTTTTGCAATATTCTGTTACAGTGGTGAACTGAGCCCTAGTTTATGGAGATGAGTTTTTGAAAGATGTTAACAGGCTGAGAAAATATCTTAATGGCAGTTTTAAAAAGATATGATAGTATACAATGTATAATAAATGATAGAAGCTTGTGTAGAAAATTCCCAATGAAGCCATCAAGTGCTCTCTGATGGGAAGTAATAGCCATAAGGTGTTAAAACTTAATTTGAAAATTCTAGAATTTAAACTCTACAAATGTTATTATTTGTACTGCCAAGTAGTTTTATCTGTACCATCACAACAGAGAATATCTACCAATGAATTCATCCATACCATCACAATAGAGAATACCTATCAATTATTTTATCCGTACCATCACATAGACAATACCTACCAATGATTTCATCTGTACCATCACAATAGAGAATATCTACCAATGAATTCATCTGTACCATCACAATAGAGAATACCTACCAATGAATTCATCCATACCATCACAATAGAGAATACCTACCAATGGTTTCATCCGTACCATCATGACAGTGATTATAGCCATCACAAAACCACCAATATCCCTTGCCATAGTTTTGATCATAGGGTGATAAGAATGGTGCTATGCATGTACCATCATTGCAATGTAAACAGGTTTCATCACTTGGACTGGTTCCGTCTGGAACACAATTGAAATACAATATAAACTCTAAACAGTTCTAAAAAAAGGACACAAATGGATTTTTGCAGATTATGTTACAAAATCACTAAAGTGGCCATATGGATGAGAAATGGTTCTCATTTTGGATTTTCAATTTAAAAAAAAAAACTTTTTCTATTTGTACATACAATGTAAAACAACATACACCAAGTCCATGTGTGTAATGCAATAACAGTGAAAAGACTTCTTTTTCAAATGCTTGTAAGTAATCGATTTATACACAAACTTGGTAAAGGGGCCATATGGATGAGGATTAGGCATATATTTTGGATTTTTTAATTTATAGAACAATGTTATCATGGCTTCCTACTTGAAAAATAAATGTGAAACAACATAGACCAAGTCTGTGTTTGAAATTCAATAAATGGCAAAAGCTTAATAAATGTGTAAAGTGTTTGTTATCGTACAATAACAAACTTTTTACACCTTTTTTATAGCTTTTTGCAATGTATTGAAGTACAAACACAGACTTGGTCTATGTTGTTTCACATTTATTTTTCAAGTAGGAAGCCATGATAACATTGTTCTATAAATTAAAATTCCAAAATAAATACCCAATCCTCATCCATATGGCCACTTTAACTACAAATCCAAACTAAAGACCTTCCAATGGCTACTTTAAGGTGAATGACACATGTACCTGTACTTTATAATCTGATACCAATTATCAAGAGAGATAATGATATAATTTAGAGGGAATAATGCATGATGTCCAGGGGGACACAAACATACTGATATCATTTGATAGGAGCTACTATCACATCATAATGCAAGTTTTATCATCCTGGGACAAATCCTTAGATTAATAATTAAAAGGCAAACTATCTCTGAATCTGTATACATGTAATGTTAGAGTACATTGCACTGTCAAACCATAATCGAACACAAAATCTTGATTATTCTTCAACTGATAAGTATTATTTTCAGTCTACAATGTGACCGGTTTGTTCTACGATTTCATTGGCATGGTAGCAATAGGTAGTAAGTATATATGTACAAATGATATTAATTCCATGCCGATATCAATTTACACTAATTTGCCTGTTGAAATGATTTGACCATGGAATATCAATTTTTTGCATATAGCTAGCATCATTTTAAAGTATCTATTTACAGAGTCAGACCTAAATTGATTTGAATGTTACCGTGTTGCTACAGTATTCGTCCGCATATAACCTCCCACTCATTTATAATCCCCCTTTCTCTTAGCATAAATTAGCATAAATTAGCATAAATTAAATGGTTACACTCAGCAAAACAGTATTACCTGAGTGTGTGAACCCCTCCCCTAAAGAATTCTTTTTTGTACCCTAGGTGATTGGATGGATGGATGAGTATGCCTGTATGGTACTACAATGTACAAGAACACCTTGACTTAAAGCAAATACTGAAATTATGAGAAATATTGACATATTTACTGGTAAAGGAAATGACTAAGCAGACTACAAATTGTACAGTACAGTTTTCTCTGTTGATGAGAAGTTATACAAAAATCCAAAGTCTTTAGTCTTTCAGAAAAGGGAGATGTTAGACAGAGGGGATTTTTACACAAAGTAAATATCCCTAGTCTTTATATCTCAAGTATCCCTAGAAGAGACACATGTTACACAAAGGATAAACAACATTTTTCCAACATTTTGTTAACATGCATGCTGAAAATTCAAGCCTAAATTTTGTTCCCTAAATGTTTGGAGAGAGTTGTTTTTATACTTACTGCAATATTCATCACGATCATTAGTACAATCAGAAACGCCATCACACAATAATTCACGTTTTATACATTGAACATCTGAACATTTAAATAATGAACTGTCACTGCAATCAACTAGAATAGAATAGAATAGAATAGAATAGAATAGAATAGAATAGAATAGAATAGAGAGAAAAATATTAATAAATGTTAAATTTTCATATTTTGCACAATATTTTGTGAAAGCACCAGCTGACAGCTATTATAATAGTCAGCTATACTTGCTTACCCATGACTGTCTTCATAAAATTAATATTTACTAAATTATTACGTTTATGCGACTTAAATATAACTTTTTGAAAGAAGGATATAGACTTCTGGTGTGGGTTTACATCCTTACTATCACATTATCACAAACAGATTATCCCATTACAAACTCCCTTTATCTTAAATATCTGAACAAACGCGAGCAGAAAAAGCTGTGGATATATTAAAACTGGCTGGCCCTTGCTTTTTCTGATTTGGTCACCTATACCAACACCTTAATGAAAACTCTGGCACTTCAGATTCAAACTGCAGTGACCCATTTTGTAAAGACTTACAATTATATTGTCACTGGTAATGTACAATGTAGAAGCATATATTAAAATATACTTTGCAGTAATTACTTACAGAGATGTGAAAACTGAAGTACCTTCAACTATTATTTCTAAACAAAAACCTATCTCCTCTTAAATCCCTAATCTATCTTCACTATGAAAGTGATCTGCTGGTTAGCATGAATCTCATTAAACTGCATCTTCACTTTCTGCTATTTGACATGTTTCCATACTCACTACTGATCAGTTCAAATGACATTTTGAATTCTATCGTGTTTCATTCTTATTTCAAATTCTCCATTATTAATGAATATTTGTCCTTATCAAAAATAAGTGCTGCCAGCTTAATCATTAATGTTTCAAACACTTCACTTCAGATGTCATTTTTTATTCTTGCCGACACTAGACAGGAATTGAGTTAAAAGATTTATGGCTGTGCACAACATACCACAACTGCGTCAGATATTGTACAGTATCGGGTCTATAAGAAGTGTAGGTTTATACTCTAAAAGACAAACAATATCTCTTCAAAAATGTTGTCCACATTATACAAAAAATACAAGAATAAAGAACAGTACTACCCCAGTAGTTGCTCATATATCAGTTCCATCACAGGGAACTGGAGGCATATATGCGAAGATTTAAAGCATATGTTTTTGACAACTGTTATGTTCAATCATAGACAGTAGAGGGGAGATCTACTGTCTATGGTTCAATCAAGCCTATGTTATAAATGTTGAGTGTCATTTATTCCCAATGTTTATCTTTAGCTGTTATCAGTTACATTAATTGGTCAGGCCACTTTGAGATCTGGTGTAAACATTCACTGTCTAGCTTATAATAAGATACACTGTGGATGTTTACACAAGGGCTTGGAAGTGTGACTCACACCAATTAACACCTAAGTTATGTGAACTAGCAGATAACAGCTATTATAAAAAATAAACAATGGGAATAAATTACATTCAGCATTTAGAGTATCATCTTTACTGAATATAAAAGTAGTTTATATGTAAATCTACGCATATGCAGCCTCCAGTTCTCTTTCTTTATATGTATCATTCTACTATTTCATCCAACCCGTTCATATTTAATAATGTTGTGTCATTTAAGTTTTTTGTATCCTCTGTTATGGTAATCTGTAAATTTTGTTGTTTGAAATGTTTTTAATCTGAGCAACCACAAATTAATTTTTAATGATTGTATATCTTAATGTACCTATGACAATAAAGTATTTATAATTAAAGTTATATGGGTAAAGGAGACTCTCTCAACAGCAGCATTTACCAGGTATATCATTTTCTATATGTTATAATTCCTGTATGTTATCTATGTATGCTTTACCATGCTTGCCACGGTATTGTTATGCAATAAAGATTAATGTATCATCTCCACACACTAAATGTATAATGACGACAGATTTCAAATTGTCAGATAATCTCTTCATGATCAGTTTCTATTTAATTTGCAACAGCTATCTGTAAGACAGTTTGGATGAAATGATTCCTAATAAACTCACACATAACAAACTTGAAACTATGCTCAGAGTTTATAGGGATGATCACACAATGTCACACAAGCTCAATAAGCAAACTTCGTCCTTTAAAGGGGGTGGGGTCTGGTGTCAATGTGCTTGCTGAACTTCATTTCTGCATTTCTAACCAAATTTTGAAAACTTTTACACTTCAAAAAATGTACATCTAATGTGAGACACAGTAATGGGTTTCTGGTAGTATTTTGATGTGTTTACCATCATCTCAGTAAAACAGGTTCATAAGGTTGGAACTTCATGTTTGCCATCATGTTTTGACATTGCATCAATTGTAGTGGTCAGACCGATACAGTTTTCATCATGGTTTACATCGAATATAGACATGTGATGTCACACTTGTGAACATTCGTTTAGGGGGAGCCAGGAGTGTGTTTTGTCCTAAACGAACGATGTTCGCTTAATGAGCTTGTGCGGCATTGTGTGATCATCCCTTAATTTGTTTCTCTATTTGTAATAATAAATGGAACTGCTGGGGGGCCAGCTCACATTTCAGTGAAAATGTTTTCATTTGTAAATATCAAGAAAGTAATACCCTAGGCTTTCACAGAAATCTTGTGATCCGAGTGTTATTTTTAGAGAGAATATTTAGTATTTAGGCTATTTTTTAAGATTTAACTAGCTCATCTAGGAAATTCACAATCACTGGCAGATATGTGTACTTGGTTTTAATAGTACAATTTATACACTTTGGTGTAATTATTCTTTGGGTAAGTCCTTTTTTCACAAGAAAATAAGAAATGTCTTTTAATTTATATTAGTGATGACATCATTTTTATTTCAGTCTACAGAATGACATCATCATTTAATCGGCTGCAAGTACAGTACGTTACAGTAACTGCTGACATCAGACTGTTGACAAATGGAAACTGTTGCAAACAGGGAAAGTAAAAAACTGAAATGGATTAATAACACTTGGCACACCACGTTGGAAGTACAGTGACTTGTATTACAAGCCAACAATTGACAAGAGCAGTTTTATGGCCACTTTACATAATAGTTCACCTTCCCAGTTGCCCCTGGCATTTCACAAACAGAGGCCATAAAACTGTTCTTATCAAAACCATGGTGTGTAATACAAGTCTCTGCGGTTCCAACATGAAGTGCCAAGTGTTATCAATCCAATTCATTTGTTTACTTTCCCTGTTTGTAATAGGTTCCATTTGTCTGTGGTTTGATGTCTGCAGTTGTATTTCCTGACGACATTAGAGCTCAGAATCTATGACTATGTTAACTTTTCTGAATAAATTATTTCTCATACAACTAAACTTCTATTCATGCAGTTATCTATATAAAAAAAAAAGTAGTAGAGATATGTGACAACACAACATAAACAATCTCTATTCTAATCACTACATGTTTAACTGGAGTACTGTATAACAGCTTAGGAAATAGACTTTGTTCAGTATCTCTTATAAAGGAGATATCTCTCTAGGGATGCTACTCATTCTCTCATATGAAAGTAGGGTAGAGGAAATAATCTCATCAAGTCATGACTTATGGTTGATTGCAAAGGTTAACAGCTATACAACTCAATGGGAGTGCATCCGCAAGCTTATAGGCCGTGGCATCCTCCACTTAATAAGTCTTGGTCAAAGGTCACTTCATTAGTTGTCATCATTGCCTGCAGTGCATTAAAACACAAAATAAACACACCTAGACTCATTCGTCAGATTTTTTTCTAGTTCTATACTAGAATGTTACCTTACAATTTATTTGATATCAAGACTCCATATATGGCTGAATCTTATCAGTGGTAATTTGCACACCTTTTAATCTCCTCTACTTCAAACCACAATTCGATAGCTTGGGTATATTGTCTTGATTCAAATCCTTATAATTTATCAGTGAGAATATAACAGCAGTAGTTTTTCACTGAGTTAACTCTTTCATTCTGTTGCCTTTAATTTTACTCTGTAACAATATTTCAGTCATATTTGCTTTTTATCTATCTATCTATCTATCTATCTATCTATCTATCTATCTATCTATCTATCTATCTATCTATCTATCTATCTATCTACCTATCTACCTACCTACCTACCTACCTACCTACCTACCTACCTATCTATCTATCTATCTACCTATCTATCTATCTATGTATCTATCTATCTATCTATCTATCTAAATTATTTATTTTCAAATGCGTTGCTTGATATATAACATCTACATATCTCTATTTGTTTATTTACAACAGATGCACTTTTGTTTTTGCTGTTGATGTTGTTGTTGTGTAACTTAAGTACCCAAAACTTGTCTTACTCTACATGTTTATCTGGTCCATGGACTTTGATTAGCTTCAAGCCCAAGGGAACTATTTCCATGGTCCTCACAATAATCTTTTTCTGTTACTGGAAAAGATTGTATCTTTCTTGGGATCACTTCCTGTGGAATGAACTTCAACACTAGAAAAGGCATAATAAAAAGGCTCAGATCTCTCCTCTTCAACATTAGCACTTGTTAACCAACCCATGGAGAACCTTCCTTTATTATTGAAGCAGTGACACAAGCTATTAATGTCACTATTTCAATGAACTGGATGAAAATACTAAAACCATAATTAAACTGTACTGAATATGTTAATATTGATGTATGCCTTCAGTGGCACTGAAATTGTAATCTGGTATTGTTAGCATACTTGATAGCATAAGGCGTAAAAAAAATTTGTTTGGTTCCGATTACATTCAATCTTAAAATAGGTGGGGTAGGTAGATTTTTTTTAAATTTTATTTTATTATATTTTTTTGCTCATGTGTGGGTGTCTAGTTCAGGTTTTCCATTGTTTTCCATATGGTCTCTGTGTTGTTTATTTCTTCCTATCAGATGTACTGCCATTACAGATTGGAAGAATAGTTTTATATTGTCTTTTTAAGCTGATATCAGTTTCCGCACTCACTATTTCTTGCAGGACTTCACAATTTTCACGATTTTATTATTATTTTTCTTGAATATGTAAAAAAAAAAGTTTAGGGTTGGTGTATAAAACTAGCTGGTGTAGGGTAACTGGAACCAAACAACTTTTTTTATTTGGCCTACTTAGTAGTGCCCTTGACATTTTTGTAAATGTATTATTGTAAATATTTTACTACACACCTTTCCCCTTGAGGTTGTAACATTTTTCCTAAAGTAGATTACCCATAGGGATAAGAAATTAATCTGGCGGTACGTATGGAAGTCTGCAGGCCCTGCGGCAATTTATATTATTTTGATGTCCAAGGATAATGCATACTACATCATGTTCTATAAGTTTAGACAGCTAGTCAGTAACATTTTCAACATGTTCTGTATTTTCTTCTAAAACCCTGAGGCACTAAGTAATGACAGGTCAGAAAAGTACAAAATCAATCCTACCTTTTGGTGATATTTTATAATGAGCTTGAAATCCAGTATAAGACTTAGAGAAATCACTCTTAAACAGAATGGAAAGGGAGTAACCACGGGAAACCATTTCAAATGGTACTTCATCTCCACAAGTACATGACGATGCTGCAGGGCTGTATTGGCTACTCATTATACGATCACTTCCAATGTAGAGGTAGTCAGCTTTACAATTCGTTGAATCTTCCAATTTGAATGTAGAGAAATTCACTGAAATGAGATCCTTTTCGTTTTGGGAAAAGATTGTCCACAGGCAAGCTAGGTTTTCTGGATATGGGTTAGGAAAATTTGGTGATTGGATCGTTCCTGATGCTCCACTATCAGCATATATGGGTTTTATGCATTCCGTCAAGTTAGCTGTAAGAAGGGGAAAAAAAAAGAAATAGCGCATCTTCAGTTTAGACAACCCAAACTGTAATCCTGGGATTGTAAATTTACTGTGATAGAAAGCTTTTTTATGCTTCGAATACAGAACAAAAATTAAACATCACTAGAATTGTCATTAGGAGCATAATTACTGGTAGCTTTCCTCAGAACGTTTTTTGCTTAAAGTATAAAGTTTTCCTTCTGAAACAGAGTTATTTGGGATTTATAATTCATACTGGTAGTAGTTTTCCCTTTGTTATGGGCATGGTTGTTATGAGGATGGTTTTATTTGCTATGAAATGTCTATTTCTTCAGATATCATTATTGATATATTTATCTCAGTAGCTCAAATCATTTCTGATCAACAATAAGTTATGTTAACACATCATACCTTTGTTCATAATTTGATACTTGATGTGGAATGATGCTGCATTACTTCTACCATTGTTATATTCTTCATGTGATATGTTATGTGCACTTTGACCTCCAAAACCATACTGATATGTGATTGTCACCTTGTGGAAGGGAAGAACCACAGGATCAATCTGCCGATTACCACACAGTGGCATAGGTAACTTTTCACCAAAGTCAAATCTGGACATTGTAGACAGTTTTATATGAGTGGATACACATCCAGCTGTTTGTGGTAGATTGAGGTCCAAGAAATGTAATCTGATGAATAAAAGTGATATTTAGTAATCTGGTAAATACAATTGTACTTGGACAAAACTGATTGCAAGTTAAAAGTTTTTATTTTTTAAAACCTGCACTACCTGTAACGAGTGATATTTTTTCGATCAGACAACTAACAATATATTCACTGAAAATTCTCAAAATACCAATGACTAGACATTGTATATGTTACTTAGAGGTTGCTTTTATCCTCAAGTAATACAGAACAGGTTGAAATCATGACTGCATTGGGGCGATTAATTTTGGGTACAGACCAAATATCAATTTGATTGGATTTATTATACCATATATGTGTACCCTACATAAATATGTTTACCCACAGGTGTTTCAGAGTATATTATGAGTTAGTTATTATATTGAATAAAGAGTTTTAAAAAATGTTTCAGTTGCAGCTTTGTGCAGCTTTAAAAATGTGACAGCAAGTAATATGCTTTTATAATATTATTATGTTATGTTATACCTGTCTTTTATCTGTCTATAATATGACAGCTTTAGAACTTCTGACTCAATTGGAATGACACATGCTTCCTGTACAGTTCCTTCAACTCCTCATGGGAATTCATGTGGCTTTAACTATCAGTTTGCAGCTCTCACAGTGCAACTTTCAAATGAATACTCAGATTCCAATAGTAGTGAATATCAACCTCTGCCCTTTAATGCTCAGGTTACCTTTTCATGTAGGAACAGCTCAATGCAAATACATGTAAGTCCATCTTTCCCTTTAAGATATTGACTGATCCTGTCCATCATGAAATCTTTCCCTTTAAGATATTGACTGATCCTGTCCATCATGAAATCTTTCCCTTTAAGATATTGACTGATCCTGTCCATCACGAAATCTTTCCCTTTAAGATATTGACTGATCCTGTCCATCATGAAATCTTTCCCTTTAAGATATTGACTGATGTCCATCATGAAATCTTTCCCTTTAAGATATTGACTGATCCTGTCCATCATGAAATCTTTCCCTTTAAGATATTGACTGATCCTGTCCATCATGAAATCTTTCCCTTTAAGATATTGACTGATCCTGTCCATCATGAAATCTTTCCCTTTAAGATCTTGACTGATCCTGTCCATCATGAAATCTTTCCCTTTAAGATATTGACTGATCATGTCCATCATGAAATCTTTCCCTTTAAGATATTGACTGATCATGTCCATCATGAAATCTTTCCCTTTAAGATATTGACTGATCCTGTCCATCACGAAATCTTTCCCTTTAAGATATTGACTGATCCTGTCCATCACGAAATCTTTCCCTTTAAGATATTGACTGATCAAGTCCATCATGAAATCTTTCCCTTTAAGATATTGACTGATCCTGTCCATCATGAAATCTTTCCTTTTAAGATATTGACTGATCCTGTCCATCATGAAATCTTTCCCTTTAAGATATTGACTGATCCTGTCCATCATGAAATCTTTCCTTTTAAGATATTGACTGATCCTGTCCATCATGAAATCTTTCCATTTAAGATATTGACTGATCCTGTCCATCATGAAATCTTTCCATTTAAGATATTGACTGATCCTGTCCATCATGAAATCTTTCCTTTTAAGATATTGACTGATCCTGTCCATCATGAAATCTTTCCCTTTAAGATATTGACTGATCCTGTCCATCACGAAATCTTTCCCTTTAAGATATTGACTGATGTCCATCATGACATCTTTCCCTTTAAGATATTGACTGATCCTGTCCATCAGCTATGCCACAGAGTCGCTCATGCCTGGCGAACATAACACATGTGGGCTCCATATGAGTTATCATCCACAACTGTTCGAGTCATTACTCTAGGAGTTCCCTCCAATTCACTCTTGTCTTGTGAGTGAGACATGGCTGAATGATAAAGCCTACTCACTGAATCTGTACAACACTCACCCTGGGTTTGGGTTAGTCACAGAAAAATTTCCTATCTCTAGTGGGATTTGAACCCATGACGTGGCGACTGCCAATCCTAAGCTTACAACCATTGCACTAAATGTAATTTTCATTGCACAACACAATATTCTTCGATTAGTTTGGAAATATAAGATCTGTTGTGGTTGTAATACCGGTATAAAGGGAAATCACGACTTACTTGATATCTTTGTCTTCTGGACCAACTATGTTGTAATTACACTGTATGGGTAAGCTTGTCAAATTAGTAATATTAGGTGAGATGATATCTCCAGTCATGAGCTCAGTATGCTCTGTGGAATTTACTATAAATGTAGTTGTTCCACATTCTGAAATACAATTATATGAGAGACGAGATCAGACTAAAAATTTCACAAGTTCACAATTAGTGGAAAAAATTGATTACGCTGAACATGGTGGTGCTCTTCTTCCTGTCTGTGTGTACCTTGGGGTTATACATGGTGTAGGTTACTTGGTTAATCATTGAACACTGCTGCTCGATGTCTGAACAATACAAAAAACATCCCTGATTTACACTTCTACAGAATACCAAGGGACAAAGCTCTTAAGAAATGGTACAACGAGGTGATAATATCCTGAACTTTAAGTGAGGATTCTGTATTCTCAAGTTCCTGTTTGCAGTCTGGAATGGCCTATTGCTTTAATTATTGTCTCTCAATGTAGTCAGTCTGTAAACAACGTTAGCCGTGCAAAGCAAGTAAATAGTCATTATTGTAAACATACTAGATGCCATAAACATTGTCTAGATCTTGGAGGGCTAAATATAATCATGGTTGCGATCGACTCTATCATTCACTGTAATCAATCTGCTGTTTGTTTGCTGAACTGTTTACAAATTGACTACATTAGAAAGGCAACATACCACATGTAGTCTCATAATTATAGTAATTGAATGAGTATACTTTTACACTTGATATGATGAGTGTAACAGATACAGAAAGTGTTTTTAATTCTATAGTGTTAAGGGTCGTAATATAGTGACTATTATAATTTCCTCGCACTGTCCACAAAATAAAGTGCGCCTGTCCTAAACTACCTTTCCACCAGATTTTTTATGCACCCAAATAAATATACAAATGTACTGCAAAGAAACCACATGTCCTAGCAATATCTGGCTTTAATAAACTGGACATAATGTAGCCATAATTAAAGAAATGCTTTTAACAAAATTTGGTTTGCTTTTTGAAAAACCTTTTTTTGACAATTGTGGTACAACTACATGCACATATATCTTGTCAAAGGCCAATTAAAGGATTTAAATGTCAGTGTGGAACTTGTCCCATATAGAAAAGTTGTTCCTGAACAAAAGAATAAATCCTACTTAATCTTCATGGCTCCACTGATAAAATATGTTAAGTAATCCAAGGCTTTCAGATGTCGTAGACACAGCAATAAATGTCAATAAAAATCTACAAAGGTATTACTTAGTGTCACTTCAGATCAATTGTAACATGTCACGCACATTTAAACAATAAAACAAGACATCGTCAATAATTCTAAACTCTGACTGAAAAACACCTTTATATAAGGCTAATAAAATCAATACAACTTGAAACTCTGAAATGTGTTATACACATTAGTGTGATCAGATCGATAAAATGACAAGCTCTTTGCTAAAACAGCTAAACTGTCACCATCAAGTTAATGACTCAAAAACATCACAGGCTCAGACAATTAAGACATTACATACCGGTACAACTAAAAACTCTGACTTAATATTATACACATACATAGAGTAATAAAATCAATCACTGAAATATATTACACATTAGTTCTATCAAAGCAAACCAATACAATGACAATTAAGTTCTTTGCTCCGTATAGTTAAACTATCTTCTTGAATAAAAGGATAAGTCCAAGTCTGGTTAAAACTTCTGCTTTATTTGAATCCCGACATTTCGACTGTGCACAGACAGTCTTTTTCAACGGCTATGAAAAACAGGAGAGCAGGTAAAGTGATATCATATAATGGTCTCCCTAAGTTAAACTATCACCATCATGTTAATGGCTGTCAAAAACATCACAGACGTGGCTGCACACAAGACTCAAAATGGCTGAAATGTGCATACACATTTGTGTGATTGGATTGAGACAATGACAAGTAGTTTGGCTATAAATAGTTAATATACTGTCGCCATCAAGGTAATGACTGTCAAAGACATATCTAAACTGTAACTGACAGAAATAAGTTTACACATTAGTTTTATCACTGCAAATCGATACAACAACAAGTTGCCTGTAATATAAATAGTGATACTTTAATCAGCATCAAGATAATGTCTGTCAAGCACATCCCACATGGCTGACGAGAAGACATCATTGCCTACAATTGTACACTATGACCTAAATGTGCCTAAATTATACACATTGGTGTGATCAAATCGATACAATAACAAGTTGTCTCGCTGTAAATAGTTAACATGCTACCATTAAGGTAATGAGTGTCACGAATGTCACACACACTTGGCTGACCACTTAGTGTAATGAACGAGTGAAAGGCAGTATAAACCATTTTATTGCTCATTTGAGATCTTAGATGATGACCAATATGTTACTGCTTCAATTAATCTGGTAGTGTAATGGAGTGACAGTATCCAACTTCTCAATTATCATTAGGGCTCTTAATTGGGTCAATTCCCCTAGCCATTCAATGATATCTCTACTCTGTGAGTTTGCAAGTTGTCTTTTTTGTCTGTAAAAGTTCTTGTTTTATCATTGAACTGTTAATTTATTCTTTATCTGACACTTTATTTATGTTATGTTTTTGTGAAATCTTTTCTTATGTTTCACATTTTTTTGGTGAAAGTGGTTTACTGTTTTTACTCCAAAACATTCAAATTAGCATGACAGAAAAGTCACTTTCACAAAAATCATGATTTAAAAGAAATTAGTGGCAACAAATAAATACTAAAAGGTGTCTGTGATACACAGGAAATTGCTGGATTTTGATAATTGTCAAAGGCCACAGTATCAGAAGAATGTTTACACCAAATAATATAGGAATAGACACTTGAACAATTAAGTTTTTTTTTCACTACAAATATATATGGCAACCAATCAGTTAAAAGTTATGTGCACAGCAAAAGTAATGCATGTCTTATACGTTTCCCTTCTTCTCTTGTTCCGCATTACCTTCAGACATCATTTTGAAAGGAACTGGTTACACATAAATGCTACAGACTGTCTGCAATGTGCAAGAAATAGCCGGATTTTGATAATTGACCCAGAAGGTCAAGGTTGAAGTCAAAGGTAACTCATGACAAGAAAGCTTGCTTGTGATTACAGCATTCAAGTTTATATTCCGACTATTGTACCACAAAACATTGCACTTAATTTAGTATTTCCTATACTCTAACAACAGTACAACAACATTTCAAGAAAGTAGAATCAAGTTTCACCCTAAGTTGAAGTCTGTTCTGCTGTAATAAATTGGTTGTAATATATATTAATGGATTTATAAATTTAAGCATATATTAATATAAAATTGAATCTATCATTTACATTAATAGAAAGTGCCATGTTATGTGACTGTTTAATAATTTTTATACATGACAGAAAATATTTGTGTGTACTCACCTTGTAAGTGTAGTGATTTTGTCATGGGTATAAACACTTTCAGACATAATATAGTCCACAGAATTTCTAAGAGAAAATAGAGATGGGAAAAGAGAAAATATAAGACTTACATTTCTGTCTTTGCTTTGCTTTTAACTGATAAACTTAAATGTATCCGCTTTCTCCCAACTAGTAATTACTTGTACCCCTTGGGAGAAAGAGGATTATTGAAGAATTAAATGACCTGCCTATTTGTTTTATATATATTTTGTCAAATTAATCAGTCAATTACTATTATGTTGACCAAAATACTATGAGGTTGATTTCGAACCAAATATCATGCCAACATACATTTTCATTATTACTCAATATGTTAATTAGCTTATTAATATGGTCAGATTTTCTGAAAAAGTACAAATTATAATAAAGGCAAGGTAACAGAAAAAAGGCCTACATTTTTTTATTAGTATGCAAATTCATCTAATTATTATTCACATCCAACAGGAATATACCTCCATTTCTTGGTCTTGTTCTGTCCTGTCGCAATGTATGGACTAAGGCTGTTATGACTCTGGCTGGTCACCAATCAAACATATTTTGTTCACATACGGGTTCGGGTATACTTGGTTAGCACAAGAAGTTGGAAACGAAACGGCCTTCTTAGATTTTTTCAACACCAGGGTATCGGATATTTGTAAACAAATGTGGTATGCTAAGATGACTGGTAACCTAAATTACATACTTATAGGTCTTTCAAAAGTTTACTTGATTCAGAAAAATGTTAAATTCATTAGAACGTTCGCTCGATTTCGATGTTCATCACTACCATTAGCGATCGAAGAGGGACGTTAGCAAGGCACTGTCTCGCAACTCAGAGTATGTAAAATATGTAAATCTGGTGGCATAGAAGATGAATACCATTTCCTTTTGATTTGTTCTACTTACAATTCATTGAGAGCTGAGTATTTACCACTTTCTGTATATTTAGAACCAACTTCAACAAATTCAAAAGATTAATGTGTACATCTGATGATGATTTGATTAATTTGTGTAAATTTGTTTTCCAAGCAATGAAATTGAGAACTTCAAAACAGTAAAGATACAGGGAAGACGTCAGAATTTGTGATAGAAAGCTGAGATATTCACAGATTTGAACTATTAAATGAGTTTAATCTCCGTGAGTGCTAAATTTTGCAGACTTACTGAGATACTGATGAGACAGACAGACAGACAGACAGACAGACAGATAGATAGACAGACATACATCCTTGCATTACCTCCGGCAAAATGTCAGGATTTGTACTATAGCTAAGCAATGAATATTCATGCATAAAGAGTTTGTAATCTCCACTGAATAAATACTAAATTTTGTTCACGCCAGCATGCAGTTACTGAGATATTGTTGAAACAGACAAACAGAGAGAAGGGCAGGCTGACAGGCAGACAAGTGAACAGACAGACTAAGAACATTTGCTCCCTTGGAGCTGCAAAATTAATGAACGATGCAACATGATCTAGAATTAATAAGAATATTGATATGAATGAAAGAATATGATTGCATTTCAGTTTGTTGGCATCCTTTACAATTTTTGTTTAAAAATTAAAAATTAAATTTTATGGAATTCTAGAAATAAGATAATTTGACAAACCAAATGCCTGGGAGGATTACATATTTACATACGTAACTTACTGTCAGTAAAATATGCATGAAGTAATTACAAATGCTTTTAAATATTCAGTGGGGTTTCTATGTTTGCGGGTCTTCGACGAGTGTTTTTTTTCAATTGTTCAATTCCATCATTGAAAACTGAAGAGTCATACAGTATTTAAATTCAGTTTCCAAAATGGCATGATGTGAAGCCGAACAAGTCTCTATTCTGGGAGAAGATGAAATGAAAATGTGCATCATGTTTTTAAATGTAAGAGATTTTGGTAGATGTTTTTTAACAACAAACAAAATGTACAATATATATACCAGTCTAATGTCTATAGTGTATACTTCATGACATCACCTGGTCTATATATATAGTTGTCTATATAACCTAGATTGAGTGTCTCATTGTGGTTTTCTGTGTATACGTATATAAATTTGTATATCGATTGAAAGACATACTGTATACACTCAGTATTTCATTTTAGCAATGGCTTACATCTATAAAGCTATGATGAGTTTCCAAATGAATACAGCACCAGGTAAAAGACATATTGTATAGAAAAACTGATCCCTTTGTGTATTTGCAGAACATTCCCCTTAATGTCCTATAGAAATGAAGTAACATAAAGAGATATTTTATTGACAAAACCATCAACTTCATGACGTATATGTGAAAATAACTACCAATTTTGAGCTTAAATTGGCATTTTCAGTCCCTGAGATAACACAGGTTGACAGTTCAGTGAAGAATCATTAATAAAAAGTGCTCCTAATAATGATATCGAAATCTCTAAATGACAACCATTGAAATCATCATACACTCATTTTTTTTTCATCATGTCCATACATCTCCTCTTAACTCCATTTGAAAGAATTTGTCTTGTATTATTCCACTAGGTTATCAAAATTGCACATGCTCTGCTGTGTTTTCTTACTGGTTTTAGTTCAGAATTTATCAAAATTCACTATCAAATACTTGCTGGTAGGAAATACTACAGGTATAGTTTGAAACCTGGCTGTTAAAATTCAATTTAATTGGACACTGAATTGAAATGAATTTTATTTGGGGAATAATTTATACAAGTACATATTAAAATACAAGGTCTAAAAAATCACCGAGAATAACATAAAAAGTATTTTTTTAAACATTTATTTCCAATGTGGTCCTCATAGGGATATTGAAAATGGCGTGGCAACAATGGTACTGCGCATCATTTCATCAATAATATGACAAAAAAGTTTTGATTACTAAATTTAATTTTAATAGCAATACATGTCTTGTATTAGAAACTCAATTGTCACGATTCCTTGTTAAATTGACAAGCTAACTAAAATTCATAAAGGCATCTAGATGAAACTATAAGCCATAAATTGTTTATACTGCATACCACAGTGACAGACACACTAGATCATTTTTGAAGTGATTCAAGCAGTGACAGTTTCAGTCTTATACTGTCACTTCCATAAATCAATTATTCAAAGCACAAGTCTAAGCCCAGGAAAGCATTTCAAAAACAAAAACAAATGGAACTCTCAAGTTTCAAGATTGCCCACTTACTGAACTCAGAACACAGCAAAATAACACTAATTCTTGGTATTACGTACACTATGATAAAGCTTTCACCCTTTCAAACATTAAAACCATCATTTTAAAGCACCTGGTCACTTTAAAACATCAACATCCATTATGACTCTTCAAAAGCAATCACAGAATTGTATTGCAAAAAGCAGGAAAAACAGCTTTAAATATAGTACATCAAGAGCACTTGACCATCACTACGAAACACATGTTACATTCTCTTTGTACAGCTTTCATATAAGACTTATGAAAACATCAGTATTAACTGTACAACACCAAACTATTGAAACCTTTAGTTAAATCATTTTCATTCTATGATTGAGGTTCAAAATCCAAAGAAAAACAGTTCAATTTACTTTAAAATCTGAATCAGATATATTTTACTCAGCTAGAATTCAGTTGTGAATTGACAATGCTTTGTGAAGACAGCGACTAACGCCCCCTCCCCCCCAAAACCATGTGTGATTAAATTTCAGCTAAATAATTGCTGCACACAAGAGACTAATATGGTATCAGACATCTTTATTATACCTCCTACGCTAGAATTCTTTCTCATATGCCACACACAATGCACAAGGACTTTAGGACATTTAAGTGAATCAATACATATAAATAACCATACTGCAAGGACACACTTAGCTAATGAGATGCAAATTTACGTTTGATTTACTCAACCCAAATGTCTTTTCAATTCCTGTTTGCGTAGGTCTTTTTATTTTAAGTTGAAAGATTCAATGCCTTTTGGTTCACATCATCCACAATTAGTCTCATCTCATGTCAGTAAATGCAGTATATCCTACTACTATAATAGTACAGCAGGTTGCAGGTTACCGTTCATTGGCTCTGTTGATACAAATACTCAGAAAGCAATAAGAAATGGCGCATTCTACACAATTTCTTGCTAACTTTAAAAGTCTGAATGAATTACACCTTTTAACTGCACTGCTACTTAAGACCCAGACACGTGGGAACCAATGTTTTCATGTCAGCATTGTGGCACATTAGTTCCTTTCATTTAGACAAAATGTAGCAAGAAACTGTTATTCATTCAATCTTGCAGTCTTCAAGTCTAAGTAGCAGTTTCTTATTGGTTGTTGCATAGTTGTATCGAACACACAGCCAGAGAACACTAACCTGCAATGTGCTGGAAACGACTGTAAAACCTGTCCTACAACACTGTCATTTCCTTTGTTTATATATTATTTTCAAGTAGGAATAAAATCACTTGGAAAGCCTCCTAACCATTTTTTTTTTACAAATTCTCTGCCTTTGTGCGGCTTAGTGACATTTCAAAGTGGTGAACCGCAATAATATATGAGGCATTCTACTCAGAAATAAGCAAGCAATTACAGACTTCAATAGTACAAAGCAAATTGGATCAGCGTTGATATACACCCGTGGGATTTGAAATACACCTTTCAGATATATGGTCAGTTGAAATCAATCCAGCATATTATTTTCTCAAAGATGTTTGATACTTAGAATATCATACTATATTTCCCTAGTATCCAAGGTAAGGTTTTTAAAACCAATCATCACTATTTTGTTATTTTAGTCAAAAGGTGTATATGTCACATGAATGGAGATTATATGAACTAAATTCGCAAAGGCACGATGACTTTGCTTAATTAGAATATAGTGGTATGATACAAAAATTTTAATCAAGGTAATCTTTCAAAACAAGTACCTAATGTAGTGGAGGTATTATATATTTGTACCTCATTCAAGCCAAGTTGAATGTATTCAAACAAAAAATGTGGAATTCATTTCCCGGTTGTTCTCTGCAATATATGTCCATGTCATTGGTTCTGCAGTCCTTAAATTAAGAGTCAAAACTTTCAAAATTGTTATCAGTTTTTTCTGATTTCTACTAAATTATTTTTGTGGAGGTAAATCATTCACGAATATTTGTCTTCATTCAACCAAAAATTACTCCATGACATGACCTAAGGGTTTTGTCACCACATGTCTGTCCACTCATAATGACAAGGCCCCCTTAGGTCACTGTTATTTTTTCTTGGCTGAACGAATATTGAGGAAGTATAACAAAACTGAATGAAATATGGACGACAGCTATTATTTATCACTATTTTTCATTCATATTTGCCTGTTGTAAAAATGCACTGAGCCTTTCAATGTAATGGCTTTAGAGATTCTGATCAGTTGAATTATTTGTCAACTAGTTATTGGCATTATACTGCGTACACTGGCTTGATGTCTGTGTGTAAACAGTTGCAAAAAAATATATGGATAATTTATCCAAATTATTGTAAATTTGCACAATGCTGACTGGGAGTTGGATATAATTCTTGATTCACACAAGCTTTATCATATACACAAAGGCTGGAATAGCTTGAAGATGGAATTTTGAACAAAGAATAGTTTCATTTACGCTGCTGTGACTTTAAAGAAGGGGAGTCATTTAAGAAAAACCTACATATTGCATGAACTATATCACTAATAGTAATCATTAACTTTATTTTATCACTAAATATTCTGAGTTTATGGGTTTTTTATACTCTTATCAATATCAACATCAAAAACTACAGATATTAGTGAAATATCTGCTTTTCAAATTTTCATAGTCATTTTAAAACAAACTTGAAATATTTGACGTTTTTTCCTCAATTCTTGTTTTCAAGGTTGTTATTCAAGTTGTTTACTGTATTTTACGATTATCAATATCACTAACACAACATACTCTAATGAAAAATTTTGATTTGATTTTAAATAATTTCCTAATTATTTGGAAAAAAACCTGTGCATTCCTTAACTGCTTATTTAGAAACTATTTTCTAGTCAGTTCTTCTCATTGGCAAGGGTTTTTTTGTTTTCTTTACTCTTACATTGTGATCATCAAATCAGTACTGAGTCATTTACTCCAAATCTTCATGAAAATATCTGACTTCAACAATTTCCTAATTATTAAGGAAAAAATCACTTGATAAAAAATTCTACTCTTCGCATTTTTAATTTTTTTTCCCTTACTTTTTTGTTTGGTATGAATAGCAGGTACTGTATTATTGTCACCATAGAAAACATCACCATCGACATAGCTCTTAACATCTACCAGAAATTAATATATAAATAATGGAAATAACAAACTTCGGGCCAAAAAAATAACCTCCAACTATTTGTGAATCATTTATGTTTAAGCTGGATTAGAGAATATAACATGATATCTGTCTGTGCATGTACCTAATGCTGTGTTGGCATGTTTTCTAATGTGCAGCGAATACAAGTTTAAACAGCTATTCAAATAACAACTTTACAACCCATAACACAAAAGTAAAGCATTTTCTGTATGTACCACAATCATTTATAGCATCCGTATCAAGTGTAACTGTTTCATTTGCTAATTGACCACATTATAAATGCCAAATGCTAGGCTTGTAGATAAACCAACTGAAAGAGTATAACACCTGCACTTGATATGAATGCTAAAAATGAGTGAGTGTTACTGGTTGTAATATGAATGCTAAAAATGAGTATAGCACATAGAGAAAGTGCTTTACTTCAGTGTTAATGGTTGTAAAATGATGACGACCATATCAAACTTTTGAGTACGACATCCTTATACCGTACAATAAACATGACAAATTCAGTTTCAGATTTTGACCAATTAACAGGTGGTATATTTGAATAATTGAATGGAAGAAGTTTTCAACTCTATTACCAGATCTTTTTCTTTATCATAAAATAATCTCTCTGAAAAGGTGTTCATTCTTGAAAAATAGTTTATAAAATGGCTACACATACTTTATTTAAAAACAAATAAAACAAAGAAGAAATGAAAAGAAATTGCAGATATAGAAAAGCAAAAAAAAATGATGTTATTTCAGGAATTTGACAGATGAAATACCCTTCAGAAAATATATTTCCATGATTTTTTAATAACAGTTTATCAATATGCCTACACATACATCAAAAACAAATAAACAGCCAAGAACTGCTGACAAAAAATTGCAGATAAAGTACTTTATATATCGACTCAGTATTCAAGAACATTAGCGCATGAAACAATGTCACTTTATGAATTTTGACAATACAGTTATACACTTCAGAAAATATATTTCCATGAATTCTTGAATAATAGTTTATTAATTGCTCAAAAGCAAAATAAACAAACAAAAACAGAGAACATGAAATTGCAGCTAAATAGTTTACATTAGGGTATTCAATACAAGACATGTACTACTGTAGTATGTGAAATGTTCTCATTTAAAGAAATTTTGTCAAAACCAAATACACTTTACAAATTGTATTTCCATATAAGTGAGTACAGTGAACCATTTCTACAAAAAAGATTTTGTCAAATTGCACGGGTTTAGATGTTGAAAACTGTATAAATGTTTAATTTTAGTATCAACAGATGATTTGCTGAAGCCCAAACTTCATCACTAATCTACGTTAAACGTAAAATGAACGAGTTTTACTGTATGTCTAATCTGCTAAATACAAAGTTCCGTAAGTCTTTTAGTAGTGTCGGTCGTAAAAAAAATGAACAAAAAAATTTCATATACTTACCCAACACTAAGGAACTGGTTAATTCAGGCATGTTCCCCTGCAAACTAAACCATCATCTGATTTCAAAAGCATCTAAAAGATAATGAAAGAAGGAGGAGAATTTTGTTACCATGGTAACCATTCAAATGAGTGTAATCTACATGGTGTTGATTCCATTACTCCGTAACCAATGAAAATGAATCTTATTCTTGTTTGAAAATGACTTCACTGGTAGGAGTGAAATTGACCCTCACCAAAACAAAGAATTCTTAACACTACTTACAATATCCAACATGTGGCCAATTTCCTTCTACTACGACCTACTACATACATGCAACAACACTACAAGCATTTTCTGTCAGCAAGCCACTTAAACGCAGCACACACACACACACGTATTGAAGGACTCAACTATTCCTGGTAGGGGTGTGTACCTTCTTTTTAAACAAACACAGCTTGCCTTGGGCTAATGCCACTTATCTTTACAGGGAGGGTGGCTCCTCACTGCGAGGCAAATTACGATCCAACAGAGTAGTAATTTGGGTATTAAAGTTTAGAGAATTCAGTCGACTCTATTTAAGAACTAAGACAAAGTACCGTAATGAAGAGTCTAATAATACTGGTGGCCGACTGACTGCCTGCCTGCCGATTTGTACGATTGTGACAATTTAACTACCGCCACAAACATATACCGGAAAATTAGATCGTCTTTAATACGCAAGGAATTACTTTCAGTTGTACACAGTCATACTATTCTGTGGAGAACTTTAAAATTTACATTTTAACATATTGTGATACAGACAAATCTAAACATGATGTTTATGAAAGTGAATCCTTTCATTGTTATATTTCTATATTTATAAATTATACAATCAGTAATTTTGCTCAGATTTTGGCTGTATTCAGACATACTGGACCAAATCAAATGAATGTGTTTTTGCTGTGATTTGGGGGGTTGTGTTTAGAAAGGTGCAAATAGCTAGTACAGGTAAGCAAAGTAGTGCTTTGCTGAGATTCTGGGAATTTATGTTTAGCAAGCTGTATACGCTACTAAAGATATTTTATCACCAAACAGCTTGCACATCAAGACATCGACATCAGCCCTCCCCCCCCCCCCCAAAAAAAAAAAAAAAAAAAAAAAAAAAAAAAATTGCTTAAGCCGACCCCACCTAGTTTTTCACTGCTGACCCTAAACTTTTTTCACATATTTGAGAAAAAATGAAATAAAATTGTGCAAATTGTGGCATCTCGTGAGAAATAGTGGATGAAGAAACTGACATCAAAACTTAAATAGGCAATATAAAACTGTTCTTCAAAACTGTAATGGATGTACATCTGATGAGAAGAAACCAATAACACAGAGAGGAAAACAATGGAACACATACCTGAACTAGACATTCACACATGAAAAAAAAAAACATTAAAAAAAAAAATCAACCAACCCACATATTCTAAAATTGAGTGTAATTAGAACCACGCAATTCTTTTTTTAGGTGTAAGTATAAAATGATGTTTTATCATCATCAAACAGCTTGCACTTCATGACATCAGAAAGAGCTATGTCTACAAAATGTTGAAGACCTGTGAGGCTGTGGGATTCACCCAAAAAGCCATCATCATCATCATTGTCATCATCATCATCATCACCATCTCCGTCATCATCATCATCATCAGCCTTGACGATATGACCCTGACAAACAAGTCAGTCATATGAACACCCGTTTAATCACCTGAGGAAATGAATATATGATATCATCCAAAAGATGCACTCACAAGGGAATTTCACTATATTCAAATCGCCATTTGTATTCCAAGGAACAGTTGAACTTATCAGTCTGCAATGAAATAGGTGTACCGAGATCACAAGCTTTATTTTGAGCCTCAAAAGGAGAAATTAAAGTATGTAAATAAACGACCTCAAATTAACCCCACTCACACTTTGGTTTCAATGGTCAGTGACACGTGAAATGAACCCTTATAAGAAATATCCTCTAGCTTTATCATTTCCGTTGGCATGGTCATGTCCTTGTAATACCGTATTAAAGTGCAAGGCTATTACACCTTTTACCCTATACAAGAATGAGAAGTGACACCAAAATTTTACTGAACAGATTCTGTTTTTGTTTTGTTTTTATTGATTTGTGCTTCATTTCCGAATTTTCATTTTTTTTTTTTACAAATGCTAGTATTGTTATGCATGTACAAGGATGAAAATACTTTTTTTTTTTGAAACTTGTAAAAATAAAATCATCAGAAAATCATATATTGAGGGTTTGTGGTTAAGTAGTACATCTGTTTGACTGGTACATGAGTGCGCTGTCAGTTGTGGATAATAAAGCTAAACAAATCAAAAAAACTTAATTGAAATGTTCAATGCTTTCTTGTTTAATATACTCTGGTTCAATCTGATTAAAATCTGATGTGGTGAAAAACAGCTGTCTTTATTAAACTCTTTCTATCGCTTTGTGTCATTTGTTTTGTTGCAGGTAATCGCTGCCACTTCAAGCTGGTGATCACCTGGAACAACAAAAAATCGAAAGCAGACGACACAAAGCAATGGAAATAGAGGTATTTAAAACAAAGACATCTAGCCACTTTCATCACATCAGATTTTAATCAGATTGACTCTGGTCTGACATACAAAATTGAGCTGTACGTATCAAAGTTATGTTGCATTGTCCTGAGTATACTTCTATCAAATCAAATTGAGTAAATGAGATGCCGATGAACTATACGACCTTTTTCTCTAAGAGAGAAGACAAAATGATTACACTTCTTAAAAGAACACATATCAACTAAAAAATAAGTATTTGATATGACATTGCATCTCTAAAGAAATCTACATTCCTGTGAGAGAGATCATACAGATACCATAAAAATTGTTATAGGGTGTATCGCTGTTTGTATGTTCCCTCCCACTGGTGATAAAAGATATCTGCCCACCCTCCCTCCCTCCCACTGGGTTTCACAACTTACCTGCCAGCCCACTGCCGACCCAATATCATAAATGATTTACCTACAACCCACCCACATTTCCATGCTTTTCCCCTCCCACTGTATCAAAATCATGGTTTCCCCACTGAAGTTCTTCCTTGTTTGCTCCCCTCAGTTACCAATCAAAAAAATTGACCACCCACTGAAAAAAAATTGCATAAGAACATCTTTTTGCAAGAACAGGTTTGTTAACTACACCTGAAGGATGGAATTGAAGCGAATAAAATAAGCACCGCTAAACCAGATTGAATGTATACATTTAACACAGTTTCAATTGCAAATTGATGAATTTTCACAGTAGATATAACACTGAGTACTGTAAGCATACTTTATTGAACAATGTAATGGGGAATGATTTAATTTAACTAAAACAAGAAGAGTGTTGGAACATTTTTGACCATGTCCTTTTTTTAGAAAAACAGTCCTCTCATTGATAATTTTATTCAAGAGAAATTACGAAATGTATTTAGGTTAAGTCAAAGCTGAGAATTTCAATCGATTTTGATAAAAAAACAGTCAAGTGTACATGCAAGGAGAGATCTCAACCAATTTGATATCATGTTTCTATACACATACATACTCTTGTTTCAAACTGGTTTTAGCAAAGCATTTGTAGTGTATATATGATATACCTTTGTGCCTACTAATGCACATATACGTGTAGTCCCATCGGTCTATTAGTGAAGATAGAATCAGAACTGAAAGCTAAGCCACATCATAATGACTTCTCTAGTAATGGTAGATGAAGTCTAGTGAAGTCAGGTTTCATTTATACTCAAATTATAGTTCAATATCTATACTGAGTAATTTCAGTGACCTTTTACATACATTTTATAATGAAAGTGAAATCTCGGAGTTGGATGACTAATATTTCATGTAACTGCAGAACATAGTCTTTGTGGAAAAATCTTGACTGAATGGGTTTGCCTATAGTGCCCAACTGATATTGATGAACAGTGGATGGATGTATAGACAGACAGACAGACAGACATGATGGAGTTAGCATAAAGTATTAGTAACAATTCATCACTAGTAATCCATCTATCACAGGTGGGCATATATCAAGATGTTTTTTTCTCACAAGCTTCATATTTCGAAACATGAGAGATTTCATATTTGCTCATGATTTAATAATTCATTTCCATTAAGAAATTTATTTAAAATCTCACTGGAATTAGTGTTCAACTAGTAATCTGTGTACCACAGGTGGGCACTGACAAATTGAGACAGTCGAGTCTAATTTTTAATACAAAGATCAGGTTTTACAAGATTCGCAAGAGATTTCGTGGTTTCTCAAAATGGGCACTCGCAAAGATGTCCTTTTTTTAAAATCTAGCTAGTTTAAGACATCATGTTTTGCAGTCATGCGGAGATTTACTCCATGAATCAAAATTTCACGAATATACTTGAAAATCCAAAAGCTAACTCAGATTACAGGAAAAAGAACTGACTTTTTCAGTCTTCATAAATATGTGACAAAACAAGTCAAAGGTCTTGTCAGCAGAGACAATTAAAGACTTTTCAATATCATGGCTAGAGACAGGAAATGGACTCTCGACATTTTTCGGGTAATTGGGTAGAAAAAGGAAAGACAAGCAAATGATGGCCTGCAGAGTATTGCTACCTCTGATAGTTAGTTGGAACAGGAAGCTGTAGATGGACATTTGTAAGCACTTTAAATTATAATAGAAAGATGATCATGTTTGAATATCTGTAGATATCTTAAGATGGTAATTTAGGTTTCACTCGATCCTTACAACGGATAGATTGTCTTTGTCAGGCTTCTGGAAACCATGGAAACCATATCATATTACATACGATTTTTGAAGCAAGACATGATATGGACACGGTGGTAATACTATCAGGATGTTTTTTTACAAGTAAGAGCAGAAAAGTTCTCTGGTTTGCGCAAATGGATATATCGATGGAAAGAGCTAATACCCAATCATCGCAAACCACAGGCCTCTTTAATATGACACTGTCCAAGATGCACCGCCATCATTTTTCGTTGCGTCAGTTGAAAAAAATGTGTCCTGGCTTGCGAGAATGACAGCACCCGTTATTGAAAATTGTACACAACATTCATTTGGACTCAATATATATGTCTTCCTCCATTTCCTTTCATTGATTATTACTGTCAACATATATACATGTATTTTGGATCTAAACAGATTTTAACTCACTGTACCTTAGCTGAAATAATGTTTTGTGCCAAAAATATAAATTGACATGAAAATGGAATCACTTTCAATGGTGCATTCTGAGTAACTAAAGGTAATTAAAGTGGCCATATGGATGAGGATTGGGTTATTTATTGTGGATTTTTCAATTCATAAAACAATTTTATCATGGCTTCCTACTTGAAAAGTCAATGTGAAACATCATAGGCTAAGTCTGTGTTTGTCACTCAATACATTGTAAAAAGCTATAAAAAAAAAAAAGTGTACCCGGTACAAACGTTTGTTATTGTACTACAATACTAGTAACTAACATTTTAACACATTTATTAATCTTTTTTTTTTTAATTTTAATATTGAGTTACAAACACAGACTTTGTCAATGTTGTTTCGCATTGACTTTTCAAGTAGAAAGCCATTATAACATTGTTTTATAAAATAAATATACAAAATAAATACCCAATCCTCATCCAGATATAATAACTAGGTGTGAATCAAAATTGATGTGATTATAAGTACACTAATATACTGGAGTGAAAAAAGAGTCATCAGTCAAAATAAAGCGGTGCCAAAGTATGAAAAATAGTCCTTCCATTTAAATGTTTCCGTGAAAAAATAATGAAATTTACAGTTTTATAATTACGATGAATTATCAATGAAACTAGGAACCACTGGACAACAGATCAAAAAGAAAATATCAAAAAAAACGGTCAAAGATAATTTTATAATAAGGCCTAATATAAAAATTGTGTGGTTCCGATTACACTCAATTTTAGCATAGGTGGGGTAGGTAGATTTTTTTTTTTATTTTATTGTATTTTTTTTCTGTGTGAGTGTCTAGTTCAGGTTTTCCATTGTTTTCCAAATGATCTCTGCGTTGTTTATTTCTTCCTATCAGATGTACAGCCATTACAGATGTAAAGACATTACAGATTGGAAGAATAATTTTAAAGTGTCTTTTTAAGTTGATGGCAGTTTCTGCATCCATGAGACTTCACAATTTTTGTGATTTTATATTTTTTTTTCTCGAATGCATAAAAAAAAAGTTTAGGGTCGGCAGTGAAAATCTAGATGGGGTTGGGTAACCGGAACCAAACAATTATTTTTTTAGGCCTAAAGAAAGTTGATTAAAAAAGAACATTTTCCTAAATGTACAACCCCTGATTATATCTTCTTTATTTTGAGAACACGCCCAAATAACAAGAAAATAGCAAAAGTACACAGACTAGAAGATTCAACACTACTCACCCTCACAAACAACTATTTCAAATTAAACAAAACAAAAGGAAGAAACCTGAGTAAAATTTTGCACATTTGTTACAAACCGTTGGCATAAATTCTAGAAATTAGAAAAATGCATTTAAAAATGAGAGCTGCAAGTAACATAATTTATATGCATTATCTATAGTGAACAAACCAAATATACATTCTGATTTATTTCAGATTTTAAAGTACCCATATGGATGAGGATTTGGTATTTATTTTGGATTTTTAATTTATGAAACAATTCTATTGTGGCTTCCTACCTTAATCAATGTGAAACAACATATTACAAGTCTGTGTTTGTAGCTCAGTACATTGCAAAAAGCTAAAATTTGTGTGAAAAGTTTGTTATTGTACATACAATAACAACCCTTTTACACATTTACTAATCTCTTACAATTTATTGAGTTACAAACAAGGACTTGGTATATGTTTCACATTGATTTTTCAAGTAGGAAGAAATAATAAAATTGTTTTATAAATTAAAAATCCAAAATAAATATCCAAATGAATGATGAATTTCAGACTTGGTATATAAATCTAAATTAGCATCTTTTGATGTTGCTTGGATCGTCTTTACAGAATCAGTCTCCAAGCAACAGTGAAATACTCTGAGCTAGACTAGGTATAAGTATAAACAAATGTAAGTTCTACAGAAGACAAAGTGAATAAATATACTGATACAACTCTGGTAATCGAGCGTTCAGTTAATACTAAGATAGGCACAAACTAAATCTATTGTTCTTCAATGTGGTAGATTATAATAAGTGGGTGATAGCAGTTCCTCTGTTGTGCAATTCTAAGCACCCAGTGAGATCAAGATAGTGTAAACATTGGAAGTCCCAAAACAGTACACTGCAAGTTTATGTTATGGAACTCTGTCAATAAAACTCTGTAACACCTCCCTACTGAGACTATAATTAAACCATAACGGTCATTCAATAGCTTATCACTGCAACAGTTGTATCAAAATGTTACAAACAACAGTTTTAGTTTGTGTCTACCTGAGGTAAACCCGAAGACTCAATTACCAGTCTGAGAGTAATAAGCCCTACATGGAAATAACAGAGAGCAAACATAAATCATAACTAACAAACAAACAAACAATACATGGATCAAAATAACATTTATAATCCATCACATTGAATACAAATTCTATTACCTCTCTGTAACCGTTTCAATAGTAAAATTCCAGGCCATAATGACATCCACTACCTGCTCTCAGACTGGCATTTTTTTCCAGGGATAATGGAAGACCCATTCAATTTCCCAACAATAAATCATGTGTTATTACCTTCATTTGATACGAGGATTTATCCTTCAACAATCTTACAAATGAAACAACCTAATCAGCCCAAACTGTCAAGTATTAAACTTATAAATCTTCTAAAGCCTGTAATTTCACCGGAGGAAAACCACCAATTTACAATATCACAGCTGTTTTAAATGATAGCTAGCATGCACCACCGGGTTAATTGTATCTCTGATAGACTCAGCTTTCCAAACCTCACTCAGTCACGTTAACACAAGATAAGAAAAGACTTGAAGGAATTGGGCCTGCAAATTTGCAGGATAGATCCACGGAAAAGGAAAACATGTGATGGAGAAGATATATAGCACGTTGAAATTAGCTTCATTTTATTTGACTATGGGATACTAGTATACACATCATTGGATAGGGAGTTTTTACTTGCACATTGCACAATCCTAATATCCAAAAAAAATTATCTCAGATATTGGATCATGACTTATTTAAAATTAAAGGTGGTGAATTTTGCAAAATTTCAATGAAAAATGCCTGAGGCTTGAAATGTGATTATTTTATACTGAAAAGATGCGTGCCTGTCGAACACTGTTACAGTATTTCATTCTATAAGGGGAATGATTTGTAATGCACTATTAAACCAGCAAAAAGAAAAAAAATCTACTGCTTTACACTACATCTCAAGAATTCTTTCAAGTTGTAGGACTACATTTTTTTAGAAAAGCGTCAATGGTATACAGCACAGCAGATGATACTGAAGTCAAAACTGTTTACTTTATGAGAGCAAAGAAATAATAAACACCTTAAAAAACATCCCCATCAAATTTCACACCAATAACTCTGGTAGTTTTTGAAATTTGGCCTTTCCACCAATAAATCATTTTTATACCAGTGTCATTAACATATTATTTACATGTCATTTACATATCAAAATCACAATAATGTCATCTTGTGTTTAACAATTCTTCATCGAGACATTCCAAGGGATATCCTTACCAAAGACAAAGACAATCAGCCCAGCAGTATTTGACTTCAAAACATACATGCACAGACACACACACACACACGCATACACACACACACACACACACACACACACATACATGCACATACAACCACACACACATAATATCCATGCACACACACACACACACACACACACACACACACACACACACACACACACACACACACATACATACATACACACACACACACTTCAACTTGTCTACAGCACAATTACAATCAGTTCAAGTTATGCTGAAAAGCCTCAGGTTGAAAGATAGATCATTAGTAATTATAGCAAGGAATAACATCATTCTGTGTCTATGCATTAGGGAAGGGTCCTAGGGTGACGATGTAGATACAAGCTTGAAGGAGAAACTCAAATGCAAAATAATACACTACACATTATATTTTCAATCAATATTTTCCAAGTGCATATTTCTTTTTCTGAAATACAAGGTTTTCTGTATAGGGGCTAGGTATTACAAAAAGATTTCCAATGAATTTGATTTCAGCTGAAAAGATACACCAGTTCCACATCAAAACTAAAGTATGCAGTATTTCAAAGTTGTACAAATCGGAGTTGTGGAAGATAAATGTCTGGCCAAATTTTATACGAACTGATAAGACTGATATCAGTTCAAATTGATAGATAAATTCACAGTATTGTATTCAAAGTTATAAAAATATGTAATACTGTGAAAGAATACTCCTGTATCAGATTAAACATGTTCTATAAAGTCTTATTTTCTGCACAGATCTAGGGAGCGCTATAATCCCGCTGGCAGTACTAAAATGAAAGTTATAGATATTACAAGATTCGCCGTCAAGCCTCACAAAGAATGCGAACAACGACATGATAAATTCTCAACTTGTGACCCTCCGATTAATCAAACCAGAATTGGCAGAAAATTGAGGCCCTCAGGCTAAGTTATAATGATACTATTACATTCTCTGCCAATATTATATGAAGACATTGATAACAACTCTCTTTTGTAGGTTAAAACCAATCTAGCTGGTCCTCGACTGCATCTCAATTTAATGTACAGCCTTATACATATAATCTCGGTATTAGACCTTGTTGCAGTATTTATTGCTTTGTGGCATTCTATAATCTGCAAGCTCTTATGGATAACGCTGTAAATACCATCAAAGGCATGATTTTTCAGGGGTGTTCAAGTCAGAACTGTAGAGTTTATAATGTCTTGTCTATTTTTCATTTGTGTGATTAACTTTAATACACACATTACTTCACTTTTCGAAGGCATTTTCACCGTTCACTAGGTATGTGGGTTGGCTCAGCATCACATTGCCAGTGCTATATTGTCGTATATCATGAGCAAACACTGAACATTTTCAAAAGTCTCTAATATGCACTATTTAAAAAGACATCGTGCTCTAAAAATTTGTGAAAAATAACTGGTTTACAAAAGCTAAACTGATTTTTTCAGCTGTAATCTAAAGCATTATGTACAAGAATTTCTGAGGCAATGAAATAATTTTTTAGGGTAAAAAAATTACATCATTGCTTTACACAGTATTTCTGTGATTAGTGTATCTGTTTGAAAAATTATGGCAATCTTTTACAGATGAACAGAAAAGGGAGGACGGTGAAAGAACCAGTGTTCAGTCTGTCTCTCAAGTTGACATGAGTTTTGGCAAATAAGGTATACTTTGATATTTACAAGCAGCACACATGTTTTTGGAAATTGTAACACTGACACAAATAAACCGTTAGGATATGTTTTTTTTTGTAAATGTGTATAATAGTGCTGACTTTGTTTCCTGTGTTTTTCAATTACTACATTTGAAAAAGTGAATAAATCTGATAAAGGGATACTGCGTTTGTTCATAATATGCGATCGACTCTGATATATGAGAACATAGAGTTTAGATGAGTGGAGAAAAGATACAATGTCTTACCTTATTGCAGAAAAACTCGTGCTCTCAATTAACCGAGTGTTTCCATCAACATAGTCAAGACACTTTTCTCCAGAGACATCACTAGATAGCTACCTACTGGACTTGAAAAAACAAAAATTACGTAGTCTTGAATACTTAGTGTGTTTATCTCACTTTCTTTGCCAATTTCACAGGGCTTTTTCAAAGACATGAAAATTAACAATTGGGGAAAAACTGTCCAGCTGTTCACACATTATAATGCAAGAATGCTCCACTTTGATGAACCAAACATCATTTTAAAAAAAACTTGTATTGTCACAAGGTGCCACTGGGAAACTCAGTGATTCATGACAAAGCAATGTCATCAGCTGTGATTTACATCTAGCATGATGAGGGGATTTATTTAAAAATAGATTTGTATGAATAAGGGAGTAGTATTTTTGGTTTAAGGCATGTACATGTAATTTGAAGTAGGAAATCTATACCTATAGATCCCCTGGGCTTTTTAGGGAAAATTGGCATCCAAAATGATGATCAAATGAACACAGAATAAGACAGGTTCCTAAGAGGATAATTTTGTGTCATCATCTAAATACTGTAGGCAAAGGGTGGGCTGAACAAAATAATCCACTCTGAGAACCCAAGGCTTTTCATATCAAATTCATACAAACAACATCATCAAAGTTACATTGTCGTGTCCTACAAAAACTGTACTATCAGGGGTTGTCGTGTCCTACAAAACTGTACTATCGGGTCATGCTACAATAGATCAATTGCTAACTTTCTAACACTCAACACATCAGATAGAACACGTGGACACTCACTCAAGCTCTCAAAACAGCATACACAACTGGACATGAGAAAATACTCCTTCACAAACTGCATTGTTGATCCCTGGAACTCACTCTCAAACAATACAGTCACAGCACAGTGCCTGGACAATCAATGGAAAAACCTAGACATCAAATATAATTACAGAGCAGAATTCCAGACCTGACGGATCTGAACATACAGGCTGGAAAGCCTGCATTCAGAACACACTTAAGTAAACCTAAGTAAAGTACCGATCAGTCATATACTACAAAAACTATACTAATTACTATCAGGGTTTGTCATGTCCTACAAACATTGTTGGATTTATGGTCTATGTATTTAACTAGTGACTACATTCTTGTACTGAGGTTGTCTAACACTTCAAAGTCAATGTACGAAAACTAGACTATATTTTTATCAGGGTTTGTTTTAACTTTTACACTGCAAAATCATTATCAATGTACAAAAACTATAAGCTCTACATGTGTACTGGGGTTGTGTTACACTACAAAATCATTGGACCCCTTATTGTCATTGTACAACAATTACCGGGACTACATTTTTTATTGGGGTTGCCTTACACTGCAAAATCATTGACAAATTCATTATCAATGTACAAAAACTATCAGCTTTACATGTTTACTAGTCAGGGGTTGTCTTACACTACAAAAATGGTTTGAATGTATAAAAGAGACAGAAAAGAAACATGGATGGTATAATCAACATGACTCCAAGTCTGAATTATTCAAACCACATATGTACCTTTTTTAAATCTCACAGATGTTCACACATACAACATAATTAATATTACAAGAGCAGCACAGTGACTGCATGTTAACAACATATAGATCCTGTGGAATGTAATTCACTACCTAGTCTATGGTCCTAACTGTAAATGGAGGTGTTGATTACTCAGCACAAAAGGAAATGGGTAAAGTAAAAATGACAATGTTAACTGTACAGCATATGATGACCCTTTTTAAAGGGGAATTTCCATAAACTTTGGGTTCTGGAGAGTTAATTTCACATCACATATAAATGTGTGATTACCAAGGACCACTACACTGAATCTCTATTTCACCTGCATTGTCTCTAACAGTGGGTCCACTGTTGCCCCATGGGACTTGCAGATGTGCATAATTATGTATTAGATGAACAATGAATATTCATGACTCCGAAGTGCTTATTACCTCCAGATAAAGTCATGAATATGTGTTGTTTTATGAAAAATACCTTTATTTCCTGGTGTGGTATTCCCCTTTAATTTCATGTTTCTCATCGTAACATCTTAATGATGGGTCAGTTTAAAAAAAGAAAGCATGGAAAAAGTATAAATGTGTTGTAATGATTTAATTTTTTAATCATACTTTTAATAGTCAAGACGTCTAACAAATGACACTCAAATAAATTCAAAGGATATGATGAAATATTTTATTTACTTAACGTTCCAAAATTTCAGATACTTTTCATCCATATACATGCTTGTGGTGTCTTCTGAGAAGGTCTGAAGACACACACACAAAGAGTGCTAAAACAAAGAAATTGTGGTATTCAAATGTGATGTCATCACCAGGTTTCCCATAAACCCTTGCAGGAATGATGTCATCACCAGAGTTTTTCCCATAAACCCTTGCAGGAATCCTCAAAATGGCTGAACACATGTCAGGCGCAGTAGGGCTTTTTATACGATTTCAAAATTCAGTAAGTTACCAAGGTGCTTTTTTTATCACCCAAAATCATATGTAAGTTTATTGTAATAATTAATACAAGTGTACTACAGGAAATAAGTCTGACCAGATTTTTTGTTTGAATGAAACAGCACTCAATTAATTTCTGAAAATGTTGGCTCAAATAAACAGTCACCAGTTACCTTTGCAATGAACTTTTCAAAATCATTGCTACCAAAATTTCTTTACAAAATCCTAACTTTTCAAAGCCTAAAACCGGAAAGATTTCAGATTCCACATCAACTGTTCAGCCTATATTACTTGTGTATTTGTAAAAAAAAAAAATGGAAACTAGGAGTCATTTCAATATAACACATTTAAAGACTGCCATTCATTTTAAATGAGATCATGCTGTAACTATGGCAACAGAGATAAGTGGGCCAGTTTCTATCCGACTATATTTTAAAACAAGTGAAAGAAAGTAATCTATGGATCACGATTGTATGATCAGCTTGTAAAAAATTACAGGAAATGAAACACTACTGTAAACAGTAAACTTGACTGGTTTTACACTTATGATTGATTGAGCATTAAAAATGCCATCTATTAAGTACAAAAACAAAATTGTCATGGCAACGGTCAACACAATGAAAAAATTCCTGTAACATTAGTTCAATGGAAAATTATCTGTGATGAAGGAAATCACTCACTTTTAGGCATAGATACTTAGATTTTATTTATAGTACATTGAAATTAAAATTAAAGTTAAGCACTCAGAATCATTTATGTGTCATCCAGATATCTATAGCATCTAAAAATGAAAAATGTAGTCGCCAAAAGTTTGATAAAATGTGCAGTTTCTGATGCAATTATATCTGATTTCTTCCTTCTTTGCTGAATGTATTGTGTCAAAAATTTTACTTATTTTCTGAGTCTATCATTCAGGAAAACTTATGACAGAATGAACAAGCCAAACAGTCAATCTATTTTTCATGCCTCGTTCTGAGGAAAGTTTGAGCTGGATGGATTGTACATGTATGGCACATAAAATTTAGCAGCAGGACATTTTTTTCACTTCTTGGATTCACTTTATTTTGGCAGATAAACAATTTTTGACTGCAGCAGTGTACTTAAAAGTCACAACAGTTTTGTGAGTACTGATAAATATACTGAATAAATCTGTATTTATTACCTAGGTTTTATTCAGAATTTATCAGCAAAAGTGATTTCATTTCCACACTGATCTATTTTTGTGCAAATATTGTTTTCAGCTACAAAAATATAAAGGAAAGATAAATTCAGAACCAAAATACTTCACAGAAAGACACATTTGGGAATATTGATTTGAATTTACAAGATGAGACAGAAGTTAATACGAACATGTAGAAAACATCTCTTAGGAATTGAAATATTGGACAAAATTTCACCCTGTGACTTTCCCATAAGAAAATATTGACACAAATGTAGTGGATTTGCTACGTGTACTATCTGATAAAAGCATTGGTATAAATATTTTAAAAGGCTGTCAAAACATCATCATCCAGTAGGTTTTTAGATTCAAATCTACTTCATAACCCTTCAAAAATTTCTATTCCAAACCAGTGTCTTTGCCCTAGTATATATTCTGACTATATTATTGAGTAGTTTATCATTGTCAAGTTACAGAAATTATATTTTCACATCATATACTATTTCTTTCACAGGGCTCAAAATAGGCAGTAGTCAAGGGCATATAGACTACCAAACATTGTATCTTGACTACCAACTTTGTTATTTGGTAGTCTATATATAAGACCAATGGAAATCAATGGAGAATTGCAGATGAAACTGTAAGTTCACTTGGATATATTTGACTGTCTACCAAGCCCAAAAATTAAATTAATGCCCTGTTTCATCATTGCAAAATTACAAGCTATCCTAACTACAGACGAATTCTTTGAAACTGTTTTGTTAGACGTGATTACTTAATATATTCTCAATATTGTACACACTGTGGTGTATTGAATCATTACCAAGGTAAACTTGAATGTGTGGCTGCACACATGACACAGTCAGAAAACATTACGGTAATGAATATGTATAGCCCTATGTGCCGCCATCAACCCCACACACATTGAGTGTGCATAAAACATAATCATTCCGAAGACACGCTGTGAAATAATATACGGTGATTGCTGTGACGGAAAGTTACGTATAAGACCTAGATTGTACCTAATTAATATTGAAAATTTAATTAGCACTATTATATAGAGGCATCTACGCAAATCAAACTGACAAGACATCGGATTCAAATCTGTCACTACATTACCAAGTATAAAGTCAATCACTCATTACATTAACAGGTACAATATCATTTTTATACGTAATTAAACAATTTTTAGTAAGTATACCTTTGGTTACTTGATGGACAAGAAAGTCCCAGTTGCAGCCAGTGCAGGTTGAAAACAGTAACAGCTAATACTGTAATTTGTAAAATATATGCCACTCGGAATGTTCATGTATTATACATGTAATGAAATAATGGCATTTTACAATGAATACACCAAATAGATGTGAAAAACGTGATCTACTCACCATATGGTGTCCTCTTGAAATTTGCAGTGGCATCAAATTCATTACCCCATGCTGTACACATCCATGAAAGTTGTAATACTAGTAGTTTCAAGTTCTTGTAATACGTACGTCATGTTGTATACATCCTTGTGATAGTCTAAGAACAACTTGAAAGTTGTAGTGGTATTGAATTCATGACTTCAAGCTGTATGGCATTCATGAAGTAACACCTCAACAGGAATATCAAATTCTGTTATATTTCAAGCTGTATACACATCCATGAAATATATACGGTATGTCACATAAAAACCAATCTCTTGTGTTCCACTCAAAGCTGAAATACTGATTTTCAAACACAGCTGGCATATTATGGAGGCTAAAATCAATACTTCCAGGTTTGAGTTTGAGTTCATTGATTTTTGTAAGTTCAGCTACCACGATACATTCCGTTTTTACTTGGGGGTTGGGGTGAGGGTTAGCTAGGATACACACTTCCAGGATTGAGTTCACTTCCAAGTTCTATCATGACAATTTTTTATCAGAATGGAAGGGTAGGGAAGGGGAGGTGGTAGGGGTGGGGGTGAGGTGGTATTACACACTTTCAGGTCTGACTTCAATAATCTTGTATTAAAGTCCTAAAACTTTAATAGTTATTCTGAGGGGAGGGGGGGGGCACACACTTGCAGCATTGAGGAAAATGATGGGAGAGGCCAGGTTAAACACTTGCTTGCCCTCCTATTCATGACTACACAACTCTTCTGGTATGATTCTACAACTTGTCATGGTTAATTATTATGGCATTAGGGCTGGACTTCCTATGTCATCATTTTGGAATTCACTGTCCACTTCATGACACCTCAATGTATGACTAACTGTCAATTGTGGACATTGTGTGGTTTATCATACCAGAAAAACTAACAAACCTTTAATACCCCCCCCCCCCCCCCCATCAATTCACAATGCAAGCAAGACTCTTCCCAGGAGTACATGTACAGTCTACCAATTGAGTCCATTCAGTTGACTGTATCCATGGCAACATACCAACATACAAAAGACTAAGTCTTGTAAGACGTGAAATGATGCAACTTTTCTATCTGCCATATACCTTGAAATCTTCTTTATAAATAATTCCATCAAATCATTATAGATTAGAATTTAATCTTCTCAGACCAGGTTTTTAACAGATTAGCAATCTTCTTCACACACCAGGTAATCCAGGTATGATAGGATTAACTTTAGAGAGGAAAATATATTAAAGATGGATAAAGTAATCAACTCACTCCATTTATCCTAGTTAATCCCAGTGTCAAGGGTCTTTGTTCTGGGTATGTATTACATGTCAAATCATCTAAGAATTTTTACCATAAAAACCATGTTTTCTTTTGATCATGTTTTCTTTTGAAGTGGCCATACGGATGAGGATTGAGTATTTATTTTGGATATTTAATTTATTCAACAATTTTACTATGGCCTTCTACCTGAAAAATCAATGTGAAATAGCATTGACGAAGTCTGTGTTTGTAACTCAATACATTGCAAATTGCTAAAAAAAAATGTGTAAAAAGTTTGTTATTGTACATACAATAACAAAGCTTTCACACATTTATTAACCTTTTGCAATTTATTGAGTTACAAACAAGGACTTAGCATATGTTGTTTCACATTGATTTTTCATGTATGAAGCCATGATAAAATTGTTTTTTAAATTAAAAAATTAATCCAAAATAAATACCCAATCCACTTTAAAGGGGTACAAGCTGTCTTTTTATATATATTTAATTGTAAGTGTTGTTGCATTCTAGTATTTAAAAGGTACTCATGGTATTCTACTTAATGAAACATACTTAACCATCACTTGCAATTACGATAACTGAAAAAATGCCAAGGAAATCCCTCCCTACTATGCAGTCAACTAGTCTAACAATGCCAGAAGACAGTTGTAATGTCATACAAGGTATGCATCAATATTGACATTACACTAAAATAGTTGAATCAAGTTTTTTATGTATAACTATAAGTATTTTCGCTCAAGTAAAAAAAGCTTATAAACTCAATCTGTGCTGTTTTTAATATATAAAGATGACATTATCATATCATATCATATCATATTCAGCTATATAAAGGCTAAAAGCCTATGAGCTGGTCGAAATGTCAATAGCGAAAATAATGTCCTCAGGATGCGCATATTCAATTATCATATTACAAAAATAAAGTGAAAAGAATAACTTAATAAATTAATATGTAAATAAATAAATACTCCAGTTAAGTAGTAAAAGTCTGCACGGTCATGGTCCAAAGTCCTTTATACATGAAGACCAAATAAATTTATGTTATCCGTAGTAACAGTCCATTGAAACACTCTCGTTCAATCAAAAATGTCGAACATTAGCTGCATAGTTTCCAGTTTGTAGTATCAGTTCAGTTGGCGGTAAACACAAAAATAAATAATAATTACAGACCGCGAATAAATTACATTAATTTTGAAAAGCTTCATGTCTCTTAACTTAGTAGATCGTAGCTCACGTGACGTATATATTTATAGTCTGCCCACCGACTATCCAAATATTGTGTTTTTTGAGAACATACAAAACATTCTAAAGAATCTATTTTGAGCATGATACATGCACTGGTATTACACAATTATATGGAGTATTTTTGTGGTTGGCCAATGTTTGAAATACCCTGTTCATGGATAAATCATTATGTGTGATAAAAAAGGAAAATTTATTGTATTTCCAGTTACATGTATTTTAGACCAACAATCGACAATCATTACTTCCAATGATTACAAATGGGGAGCCATGTCAAGGTAGCCCTACCAGCTCATTGCAGTGGGTCAAGTTAAACCTGCTCATTCTTGTGAGCCTAGGGGGCCTTGTCACCATGAGTCAAAGGCAAGTTATGGCAAAACATACATGCCACAAGTATTTTCCAGAATTATACCTGCACAAGCATGATTATGTTGAAGAATTACAATGATGATTTTGAATCTTGTGGTACATAATTTGATCACTGCAGAATAAATGACATTAACACATGCATTGTCATATTATGTAAATTGCCAAGAAAATCAATCCCATATTTTCTGTTGAAACACATGCAACTTGGTTTGTGCAAGGTATAACTTATGATATTCAAAAGATGTGAATGTCAAACAAGAGTACCTCAATGAAGAGAATCAGACCATTCAAAACTTAGCTATATGTGCTGCATGTAATTCTTATGAAGTGGTTTTTGTAATCATGAGTAAGATATTCAATATATAAAAACTCTTACATTATCCATGGAAAAGCATTTCTACTTAACCTTCCAGGTTTTACGCTGCTAAACTTATACACTGCATACATAAGCATGAACAGAGACAGGTAAAGTGAGATTGGTAATTTTACACATGGTTTCACACTGTGAAAGTAATCACTTCATAACCTACATCGTCGAGAGGTTAAACCGCACACAATATATCTGGTGATCAGATATTGCAGTTTTTCCTCGTTTTTCAATTTATATTTTATCAAAAATCAATGATAATGCAAGTTCTTTAGGTTAAAATGGCACACAACGCTTAAATTAAATATTGGATATTATAATTTATGGTGAGTTATTAGGTGAAGGACACCCGAATGTCACAGAGCTAAGGAGAATGTCTTTGAGTTTCACATAAGCTCTGGAGGCGGAATTCCTTCGCTTTAAGGTCAAGACCTCCTCTCTCTTTCCCCTAACTGAGAGTTAATAAGTGTGACATTTGGATTGGTGTGGGACTATGCAATGTTTCATATGGGCTGATACATATTTAGTATATACCCCATATAAGTCCTGACACATCCCTAATACAGCTGTCAAATCTCTTTTTGTCCATTGGTCTACATTATGAATGTCAAGCATGCTCAAATATCCAAATGCGTGAACATGAAATTCAACATTCAACACCGACTACAATACCCCCAGCCCCCCTTTATAACTAAGGAATTTTGCTTCTTGAGCTTCTGTGACATTCTGAGATTGTCCCTAATAGCTTAGAAAACTGGATATTGTGAGTTATGAACTACTTGGGTGAAGGACAGTCATCCAAGGGCATACAGTTAACAAGTTTATCATACTTTATAATGATTTGTCTGTAAATGTGTCACTTGGGCACTGCTCAGCTAGAAATGAAAGATTAAAGCATTAGTCCTATACTGTTAGTTTGTTAACTCTGTTTTTCAAAGGGTTACCGAGGCAATTCATTTTTTTTATAATATTAAAACTGAACTTTCAGGGAAAGTTTGCACAGAAAGTATAAGGCACTGAGGTTGACTGGATACAGGAAGTGACAATGAGGATGGACATTGTCATGAATGACATCAGCATCCTGTTTACGATGGGATGGGGATAATTGGGATGATGAGGATGATGATGATGTGGTGATGATGATGACGACGACGACGACGACGACGACGACGATGATGATGGAAGTATCACCTTCCCAAATTTGATGATATGTGATCAAGAATGGCTACATACATGTATATAATGAACACACAGCATATGATCATACAAACATCATTGGCAGTACCAGTACATGGTAATATTAGGTGAATTAACTCGAATCAATCTTTTATATAAAAAAAAGTGATTTATTTCTTTGTTCATTGCAAAATACACATTTTCTGTTAATTTCCATCATGGAGATCTATTATAATTACATTTCATTATTTGATTTCGACATGACACGGAACAGACAATCAGGACGATAAATATCCCCCCACCAATCAAACTGCCTCGAGTCTGCAAAAATTACTAAATCATTTCTGAATCATTACTCACCAAAAATACTGTAAGAGTTGCAGATCAATCAGTCAGTACTGATTTCATTGTTCTAATATCAGTACTGATTTTATTGTTTCCATGAAACAAAGTTAACACATTCATGTTAAGTACAAAGGAAAATGAGCACAAAGCTTTACATTTGGAATACAAATATGAAAAAAAAGTCTGAAATTACTTCTAACAATGCTTTGTGGCATTGTGGTAGTAAAAACATCTCCATCAATGCCCTTTGAGGGCGTGATCAAAATGACTTATTTGTGTATTTCATCATAGCTTTTTCCTTTTAGGGCATGATTTCCTATAAAAACTGTATGATGTCATTGCTTGGTATTGCTATTTATTCATGTTTGTTGCCATGTTGTTACTTATCTGCAGTGAAAAACAAATATTTACAAATATTTCATGTCTAGAAAAGTGAGCTGATCACTCTGTATGTATGTATGTGTGTCTGTCTGTCTGTCTGTCTGTCTGTGCGTGCCTGTGTGTGCCTGTGTGCAAGATGAACAAAATGTGGGTGTATAGATCACAAAGTAAAAAAAGGAGAGTGTGATGCAACTTGTAGTTGTAAAAAAATACTGACTAACCTAGGGGGTCCAAACCATAGGGAGCAAAACTTTGAATGCCAAGTGGAAGAACTATGTATCCACGGCAACAAAACTTTGCAACCAAGGAGAAATATTCCTCAATCTACATGGTAAAACTCTGCATCAGATGTAATACTCTGCATCCCAAGTAGTAAAATTTGACTAAGTGATACAATTTCACCGTATGTGGCAAAATTTATACCATATTTCACCATATATGGCTGCACTCCATGTGGCATAATTTTACCCTAAATGGCAAAACTTCGCACCTGTCACTGGGGGTAAAATTTCACCCTAAATGACAAAAGTCTGCACCCTATTAAAGTACAATTGTTATGGGTTTTGCCAAAGAACACTCCAAAACATTAACCAATTTGGAAAGTACAATAAACTAGTTAATGGAAACATCCAGTTATTATACACATAACTATCAACAACTGCATCAAATATCGCTACTTTAGACATACTGAACACGTCTGATAATAAAGTCACTATGTCTACATCTGATGAGGTCTGTGATGTAATATTGTGGACAAATGCCAACACAAATACAAGAAGAATAGGACTCACAAGAGACAGTAATATAACCTGTATCAGACGTCGGAATCTGTAAGGAAATAAGAAAACAAAGGAACAATGTTATAATATGATGACAGAACCCTACAATGTGTTAGTGCAAGTACTAGGAGTATTTGCATGAGTTCTCTGCCGCAGTACTTTCAAGAAAGTGGCAAGTTTTTGGTTTGTGGTACTGCACTGCAATGCAAATACAAACAGTATGCGTATACATTGATGCAAGGAATCATTGGAACATACAAGTCTGATGATTGGAAAGTTTCATGTCAAAAGAAAATTAGTCACTTTTCACTATTATAGCAAAATAATGAACAATAAATAAGCATGAAAAAAGAAAAATAAGTTGGTTTTTTTTAATATTCATCACAAGCTTGGTATTTGTACACACAGGAAAGTCAAAGTGAATCTCAGAGTACTATCAGATGGGTGTAACATTCACAACATGCAAAATGACTGAAATTATTGAACAGCGCCACCATGAGGCAAGAATTGAAACAATTCCTGCTGCAAACTATTTATTCTGAAAGTATAAAACTGGCAAAATCTTTTGTAACTTTGCAAAATCCAACTCAGGTCTAGCAGACATTTCAAATCAGATATGAATTAAAAGTAATATCTCTACAAATATCCATTTTGCTAGACTTAATTTGTGTCCACTACAGTACTAACAAGTCTTCATCGATGACATACTTCCCAAGTTTTTGTCCTCAATTTAAAACATGTACATGAGGAAATGTGTCAACTGCAGTACAAAGTCAGATCTAAAATTTGGGAATTAATCTAAAAAAAAATTATTTCATTTATTTATTTATTTATTAACCATCCAACAGGCATTGCCCAATAACAGGAGGAAAGTTCAGTGTTAATTCAGGAGGAAACCGGAGTACCTGGGGAAAACCTGCGTTGTTTGGGAGAGTCAAACTGAATTGACTTTATTCTGTACAATATTCCTTCACTTCCATGAAATGTCTCACTTCTTTTTTTTGTTGTCTTTTACATTCTTTGTTATTTTTCTTTTATCTAAACTGTATTGACAATACTTTTACCGTAATGTGCTAAATAAGCAAGAAAAGATTATGATATTCACCAAGCTATTTCTTGCCTGACAATTTACCACGTGTATGTTCAATGTTTGCCTCAAGGTGGCGCTGTTCTATAATATTACCACAGGTGTGATATATTCCTTCAACCACGACATATGTCACTTTAAGCAAACAGAATTATTGCACCATGTTCTATTACGATTGACAGGCGAATAATTATCAAATGTGAGATGACATATACTTACTTGCTCTGTGTTGGTCTGATGAGACAGAAGATGGGAACGGTTACCATGGTGAGGAAGTAACCAAGTGAGAAGTTCATCATGGCTACACCAGCCATTAAGATACCATGCCATATCAATGCTAAACACTTTAACAATGGCCAACTGGAAAGGAGTTCATCCTTTGTTTTGTCTCCAGCCTTTGAAATTGACCTGAAAGCAAACAGGAAATTAAGTCTTTCTGCAGGATGTATCTTTCATTAAGTGGATTCCATTTCACAGTTAATTGACAATTGAAATAGTTTTCCTATTGTCAGATCTGATCTGTGCTAAATTTGTTCCATACATACTTCAATCCAGTGACAAAGGATTACTACCAAACCAGGGTGACTACAGAGTTTCAATTAGGATGGCGTGACATTTTTTTTTACATCTCACACGTTTTTGCTACGAATTACACAATCAAATACAGACTAGAAATTGATAGTGCAAACATACATGAAATGTTACACTCTGAAGACAAATACACAGTTTTGTGTTTGAATCTTCCTTGTTTCATCCAACAGTGATGTTGATTTGTATTCACCGTGAGATAAAATCTAACATTTTTATATACTTGGCTGCTATCAGTGTTTGTATTACATGTAATTTGTAACAAAAAACATGTGAAACATAAAAGACATTGTGCTGCCTAATTGAAACGCTATAGTCACTCTGGTTTGGTAGTAATACATATCCCTCTCAGCTCTCTTGGTAACTACACATTCTCTCTGTTAAAGGCACATAATTCAATCCTAGGTTCTCGCACTAGTGCTATCTTATCATTGGAGCCATATGATTTTGATAGGACCATTCTTTAGGTCAGAACCAACTTTTTCTATAATTCTGCCAGACAACTGATTTTCTCTCCCAAGTTTAATCTTCATCTGACATGGGCCTTTAATTATGACAAATGTAAAAACTGTATCCTAGCAACATCTCTAGCATCACGGATATCATATTGTACTAAAAAACGACAGTCGGTATTTTATCCATGAAATTTTCATCATTTGACATGTCACAACAACAGTTTAACAATGGAAATACCATAACCAGTAATCCAGAAATCATTTATTTTCCTTAATACAGTGTGAATGAATTACAAAATATAACAGACATATTCGTGTTTTTCAGTATAACAAATTCTCACGCTGCAAATATAACTAGCCTACAGACTTGGCTATCCAGCTTGACAATGCCATTTGTCAAACCGATATTTTGTGATAAGTAGCCTAGTCTATGGGCTAAAATCACATTACAAAAATAATAAAAGTCAAATCATGACACACCTACCTTCTAGTGAGATATGGGAGGCAGGCAGCCCCTATAAAATAAGCCACTAAACCAACAGTGATGGCCTCCTTTGGAGCCAAAGAAAATACATGGGCCCAACGTCCACATGATTCTGGACTCCAGTACAGTAACAAGCCAGTGAACTGAGCAACTAGAATTGTTGGAATGACAGAACTGAATGTGTATGGAATGTCTTTGATCTCTGGTATTGTCTGTAACATGAAAACATAACAAAATACTGACAATTATTCACAAATTTCTGTTCTGTTTTGATCACTGACTATGTTACCTTGTCCAATAGGCTATTAAACAAAGCAAAATATGTTTGTATGTTTAATAGATAAGATTAAAAACTTAAAGGTGCTCAAATCATTGGTCAAAAAATTCATTATCCATATTTCACTCATACATGTATTTTACATACATGCAGCTTGTACAGGTTCCCAAATATCTGTCTTTACTCAACAAGGAAATATTTGTGACTGCATGTACGTGTATGAGTGTGCTTATCTTAAACTCATAGTAAAAAGGTTCTTTTCTCACCTCCAGTATTTTCCTCAGCTGAACAAAGAAAAAATATTGACTCAGCGGCATTATTAAATATTACTGAAATTCATACCTTCTTGGAGTCTTTTTCTTTTTGTCTTTGTTCCTTGTCTTTCTCCTCAGCCTCATCTCCATCTTTCTTCTCGTCTCCATCTTTGTTTTGATTATCATCTTTATTTTGAGTTCCAGCACCGGACATTTCAATCCACAAAGCAACAGCGTAATAACAGTTAAAGAAAAAAACTCTCTTCACAGATTAAGTTATCAAGTTAGGCAATTGTGGTAAAGATCTAAGTAGTGCTTCAATTACTATTTCAGTTTTAATTTTTTGTCAATTTCAGTATACAACTGCTGACATCAGACCGTGGACAAACAGAACCTGTTACAAACAGGGAAAGTAAACAAATGACTTGGATTAATAACACTTGGCTCAGCATGTTGGAACAGCGGAAACTTGTATTAAATTTCATGGTTTGATAATAAAAGTTTGATCGCCTCTGTACATGAAATGGCAGGGGAAATAGAAATTTGTTTGTGAACGTGAACTATTATGTAAAGTGGTCATAAAACTGTTCTTATCAAATAAAATGAAATGTAATACAAGTCTCTGTACTTCCTACATGCTAAGTCAAGTGTTATTAATCCAATTCAGTTGTCTACTTTCCCTGTTTGTAACAGGTGCTGTTTGTCCACAGTCTGATGTCGGCAGTTGTATTTTACGGTATGGATAGCCATCACAGTGTCATACATCAACCCCCACCCCCTCCATCCCCTTCCCTCCAAGCAAATCCTGAGTTATTCAACTCAACATTTACATCAATTAATGTTTTCTGATGGTTTCTGTTTAATTTGTTGCAAACATTCAGTCTATGTGGCTATTTAAAATATGATGCATTTTTACACTGTAACTATGGTAACACAATCACACAGAAAAATATTTTAGATTTTACATGTTTTCAAAGGATATTTGGATTAAAATAATTTTATACGTGCATTTTTACACTGTAACTATGGTAACACATGGAACAATATTTTATGATTTATATGTTCTCAAAGGATATTTGGATTGCAGGTACAACCACCAATAGACCAAACGGTGGCATGTAGAGACCAATAGATACATAACGATCCGTTGCCGGTAGTATGTAGAAGAAAAAGGACTGGTGAAACCTTTCCAAGACATTGTTGACACTTCTGAAGATGCCTTCAAGAACTCTGCAGGAAAAGATGTTGTCAAAAAAAAGAAATACCACACACAGCGGGTACTAACAATGTCGTTCATTAGCAAATGTGATTTCCTGTTACAGTACGATGTTAGGTTTCAGATTTCCATCAAAGAAAAGGTAAAATAATATAAATAAAATAAACTAAAAATAGTAAAATAATACAGTGGCAAAAATGTGGTAAAAAAAACAAAATGTCAGCAGTCCAAAGAAGTCAAACTTTTTTTTTTTTGTATTTTGTGACTGTTCTTAGGTGCACATAAATTATCTTGTTTGAGACAGATGAAAATGAGACAAGTGACATGTGATGACAAACCATATTAGTACAACCCTGGTGATACATCAGCAAACATTTTGAGATTTGCTGCCAAAGAATTGTTTGACTCTGTGAGTAGAAATTTTTTATTTGTAACTATGAACCTACATTCTATGAACATTCATCTTTGTATTCAGGATACTTCATAATGAGAAAAAAATGTAAAACATGACAGATCGCCCTCATATAATAAGAAACAATATTACAACCGGATGCAACGAGAACTGTTTTTAGACTTACTAATTTTATAGTGATAGCCATGAGACCTTCAATGCAGGAGGTAAGTAAACATAAATTCTGAACAACAAAGAATCAAGACCACCATGGGTTTATTGTCCTATATATAGAACTTTTATAATAAATACTGAATCTGTTTACCAAGAAAAGGAAATTCGAGAATTTTTCTTCTCCCCCCCCCCTCTACTTTTTTTTTTTTACAGCTGCGTATTTTCAAATCTTTCCTTAAATTGCACAAGTGTAAAATGACTGAAGATTCCTTTTTTTAGATTTTTACTTTGTGTACTTCATCATGTACATCAACTGAAATCAATTCATAAAACACTTTGTATTGTATAATTGCGTCTCACAGCAACAAGGACAACCAGCAATAATTGAGAGGATCTTCATTATATTGGCTCTGACACAAAATATTTCCATAGCAACATTGATATGCCGGTGTGATGTTATTAACTATTCTCCTGTGCCTTCATAAAGTCTGAGCTGACCTATATTATGAGCAACACATTTTATCTAATTTTTAGATAAAAGTCAAATATTACATATTTGTTAATCCACAGGTAGATGAAACATGATTTCATAATGAACTGAAGATATAGAGAAAATTCAACATCTAATATATCATACAGAGTATCACATTAGGATTACAATTTGAGGTGTGAGAAACAGTTGTCTGACGTCGCTATAGCAACAGTTGGACCTGAACAAAGGAATGGTATATCTAATCAGGTATACATCATACAGAGTATCGCATTAAGATTACAATTTGAGGTGTGAGAAACAGTTGTCTGACGTCGCTATAGCAACAGTTGGGCCTGAACAAAGGAATGGTATATCTAATCAGGTATATCCCTTCATCTCTATAAGACAGCACTAATGCATAAACCTGGGATCCAAACATTGGCCTTTAATATGATAAAAGCTCATCTGTGCAAATGTTCAGTCTCACTTCATGAATTTAACTTCGTATTTCACCAAATGTTTCAATTAGCTCACCAAAGCTTTCGCCAGGTATCCACCATGGCGTTATCAGTGTTTTCTGGAGTCACAATACATGCGTGACTTCAGACAATTGGGTTTTAACAGTACTAGACTGTATTACCCTTGTTCAAATAATACCGCCATACCGCCATAATTTCAACAAATATTATACATGCTAAACTGCATAATTTACAACACTTGACATGTATCCCTCTACCCTTCCTAACATCCTACCCACAATGTAAAGTCCTTTGATCCAACCATATGAAACAGTATAGCACTAGATCAAACCATTGCTAATAATAGGTAGATCAGGTTACCTTCCAAATGCTTTAAATCCTTGTCCTCCACCACTCTCCATGCCTTTAAGAGTTATAGCTTCGATGTGATATTTATGGAATAATCCATGATTTCCTGTTGGTTTTCCCAATGCCTGGTTCACCATATTTGACATCATGATTTTAGCATTCATTTGGTAACCTTCTAACTTTTCAGAGAAAAAATGTCTTGGGTCCTCCTGTAATTCAATGTTAAATACAGAAAAAAACATTTTTTTTGTACATTCTGAATTTACTTTACATGTTATATCTGTCATATAAAATTAGATATTAATACTACTTTGTAATGTCAGATGAGTGACAGATTATTGTTTACAACATCAAAGAGAGAGAGACAGAGAGAGAGCCAGACACATACACACACACACACACACACACACACACACACACACACACACACACACACACAAACACACACACACACACACACACACGCATGTTACTATTTACTTTGACTTCATATGCAATAATTATTTAAATTTGCTTTTTGAATGACAATATTATTTCCATATTTCAAATATAATAATTGTAATATAAACTTTATTAATTGAAAGTCAATCAAGAAATGTCTAATTACCATATTCTGCACCATCACCACCATTCGTTCTTTCCTACACAGTCTGACAGCTAGGTTGATTAGATCCAGATTTGGTAGCTGGCCATTGAGTCCCTCCATTCTAATATCAATGTGACTGACTGTAGTTGAACCAACCTCTAAGTTGATAGCACCAAGAATGGCACCACTACGACCATGCATCATTGACGACCTAATGTCTGTAATATCATCATAAAACATCACATCAACCGTCAGGCCACTACTTTTACTAAAATTTGGGCTACCTCTGATAACAGAGGGGAAATAACTGGTATAATTTTGAAAATTTTAAAGTGGCAGTAATACATCAATGAATTAGACAAGTCCTATCAACTGTCAGACCACTATCAGTGTTTTCACTCTTAGCTTGGAAACCTCCGATAACAGAGGGAAGAAAACTGGTAAAATTGATAATTTTGATGGGAAACCCTGATAAAATAATTAGAGAACATGGGCAGTCTAGTCTGGATGCCAATGTGGTATTGAATCATCTCTAAGATTTGATGAAGGGTAACACTAGACTAGGGCACATCTTAACTTCTTACCACCTTCAAAAAAAACTGACTATAAAGTATTTGGTTCCATGTGTTGATCTCTTGAAGACAAAAGTAATTCATTTACATTAAAATGCATTCTTTTCTCATTTACAGTTATGGTAAATCACTCAGTTGTGCTTCAATACCATTTTGTATTGACAAATTTAGCAATTCACTAAGTAGTATGACCATGTACAGCTTCATTTTAGGAGTTGCAGTGTTAAAATGTGGAAAAACCCACTCAAAATTTTATTCTAGCAGTTTTCCCTCATATATGAGATAGTGTAGAAATCTGGCACCCCAAGTCATTATCCTCCCCAGAAAATAATGGAATAATCCTTGTAAATTTTGACAATATTGAGCAGGTTTTTCCACATTTTAATTAACACTGCAACCCCTAAAATGAAGCTGTATGTGGTCATACTACTTGGAAACTCTGTGCACAGTGAAGTAATGATTGGTCAAATTTCAAAAGCACTACCAAGTCTTTGTTTCATACCAAAAGGCATTGTGAATTGGTCAGTTGTGCTTCAACGTCATTGTCATTTATTTTGTCATGATAAAATGTTACTGTTATCTGTTACTTACAATCTGACTCCACATGGTGGTAGCTCTCCAGCCATGCCTGTATACCTAGGTTTTCATGCTCAGTTACCAGGAATATGACATCCTTGGACCAGTACGTTTGTCCTGAATGAAAAAAGAGGGAAAGGGAAACAACGAGAAAGAGAAAAAGTTATTATCAGATCTATCCACAACTTGTACAATCTTTCAAGTTTGTCGTAAAATTCATAAAAACACATTATGTGTATTCAAATGTAATGGGTACGAAATGTGGTCCTTAACAAAAGAATGAACCTATCTAACACATATGGTGCTACTGAAAAGATAGCAGTGATGTGAGAACCTGGGATGGAATCATGGGCCTTTAAGGCCATCTTCTTTGGCAGATATGATGATATTATTTCACAAGACAAACATCAAGTTTTGCTCTAGACATGTTGAATTGTTCACTGTCAGCATTCATCTTTAACAACACAGTTAGTGGGTCTAAATACCCATCTAGACTGTTATGACGTCAGCCTGCCCTAATAGACCGTGCCCACAATGGCTAATCTGTCAGTCTAATATCCACTTTCCATGTTTGAAGAACACAGAATAAAAGCTATAACCACAGACCCTCCACCAACGAGCAACTATCACTGAGTCACAGAGAGTGTAAACAACTTGGAAACGGACAGGAAATGCTTATGTAGCTTAATGTATGCAAACAAACATCGTACAATAAACATTTAGAGATCCTTTGATGTTTACCGCAGTTGCGTATCCTGTTGGTGGAAGGTCGATACTATAACTGAATAATGATAAACAATTATCCATGTAATCCACAAGTGCGCCCTCTAAGCCAATTTGACTTGCCACGGACGCAGATAATTTCTAGTGACACACCAAAATTTGGTGTTCCCCTATCTCTTACTATGTGGTGAGTGTGTCCGCTAAGCCAATTTCACGCGCCACTGATGCACATAATTTGTAGTGACACACCATGATTTTATGTTGTCCTATCTCGTACTAATTGGTGACTCAAAAGAAATGCCAATTTTCCTCATTTTGACTCACAACAACAAAATTTGGCTATCATTAGAGGGCACACTGTACACCACAATAATTAATATTTTTCCTTCATGACTATCAGTCCAAACTTACTTCTGAAGAATTTTGCCAATGCTAGCATGAGACCAATACCATGCTGAGTACCACCATACTTCTTAGATTCCTTGGTTCTTCTGAATGGAATAGAAAATACCATTGCCTCTGTTCCAGAAACTCTTGGAGCACGTAGTATACCATACACATTGTGACCAGTAAGACTCTGCAATGAATGAATGAGATGTCAACAATGAAGTTATCATCTGTAGATATACATGCAATGCAGGAGTTGTAATCACAGATCCCATTCCGGTTCCGTAAGACACAACTCAATAATTCGTAGTAAAAGAAAGGTTGTTTTCAAGATACACCAGAATGTTCATTGCTGGAAATTGTTTGTTTACAGACAGACATACATGCAGTCTATATGGTAATTAGATATCATTCCCCAATATTTCCTTTGTTTTAAACAATGGAGATTTCAAGCAAGCTATGGGGAGAACATCCTAAGGCCATAACTATTTTGCTGGCCAAAAGAAGACAAAACATTGAGGAAAATACAATTTCACCTCCAGTACCCACTCAAGCTTTGACTCATACATTTATAGTTTTAACTTATATTTTGAACCAATAATTTAGATGTGCATTGTTGTGATGTGGATGACCATAGTATAAATCCCATAATTTTTGTTTGAACACATTCAACATGGCTTGTTTTGGGTATACTGATGGATACCTGATACTAACCTTTAGTTTGGCATCCTTGCCTTTACCAATCATACCAATGAATGGGTGCTGGACTGTAAAATTTTGTACATATGCTTCCAGACCAATTTGTAACATGGTTTCCTTTAACCAATCAACTGGCATTGCCCTGTGTGACAAGGTGAAAGAGCACGATCGTTCAATCGGTTTTCAATTTGTGTTGCACATAGTAATGAACAGTAGTAGTTCAAGACACAACCCAAAACTGAACAACACAGGAAAGAGATGTAAAACATACAAAATGATTTTGGAAAATTATAGAGTACTTGGTATCCATTGGTACTACTCACCAAGTCTTTACAGAAAACAAAATAAAAATGTCTAAAAAGGTAGACCTAAAGAAAAGGTTTGGGTGCCAATACTTGGTGCAGTACGGGCAGCAACTGGTAGTTGATTCCAAAGAGTTGCAGCCGTATAGGTGAACGACAGACAACGATAAGATTTATGTCTGGTTCATCGGAATATTAGTTCATAGCTCATGACTAGAATGTAAAACTTCTTGCAGATCAATATGCTACATCGACGATAAAAATATACTTATCCACATATTATTACCATTCATGGGTTTTTACTATCAGTTTGTATGGCAAGGAATGGTTTGACTACCTAGCACTTGGTAAAGAACAATGGGCCTATAATCACAAAGCATGGGGTGTGGGGGATGGGCTTGTAGTCTTACTTTTCTTGCTTGACTGCATCCAGGACTTGTCTGGCATATTCAATACCATCTTGGTCATTGTAAAATTCTCTCTCTACCAGTCCAGGTAATAGGGCATTTTCAGAGAAGTATGTGCCAGCATTGAGAGGTTTGTAGGCAAGTGCACACATCCATACTATACCAGCTATGTAGCATATTACACTGTGGAAGTAACACCAAAACAAATTGAATTTAGGCACACATTACACATGTAGCTATAAGGTTGTGCATATCATAGATAACAAAAAAAAAGAAATTTAGCTTTCCATTTGATGCAAAAAGAAGAGAGTACATTTTACTATGAAAATTGACCAATTTGCCATGTAGTCTTGAGTTTAGTGCAATCACTTTCCCTCTTTATGGTGCAATTATTTTGCCCAAAACTAGACACCATAAGTAACCAAATATCATGAGTCACAATGTCCAGTGGTTTTGACTCAAACTGTACAGAATTCTCTTGCATGTATGCACAAATGCTCGCACAGACACACACGCGCAGTCACACACACACATGCAGTCACACACACACACACACTGCACCATATATAGCAAAATAGGACCTCTGCTCAGTCTCAGACCACCTGAGGTTCAGTTGAACTAAAAAGCATTATAGGTAGTCAAATAGGTAATCAGTATGTTGATACAGATGTAATCTGCAGAATGGATAATATGGTGACCTTGTATGACCTCAATTATCACTACACCATTCATAGAACACATGTACAATAAATCACAAAAGAGTCCAAACTATAGGAAATGCCATCCTATTTCAACAACCTCGACTGTCAACATATTTACAATTACACTGCTGTGGGTGTCACAACTTTTCTGTGCATGAAAACAGAATGAGGTTGCATAATGGCTTTCCAAGGGACAGAGTTACAAAGAATAGGACTAGAGCATCATTATTAGACGGTCACAGCAAACTGGCTCCAATGATGACTGTCATCTAATGAATCTACACACTGTATACAGCTCTAAGTTAGAGAAAACTTACCAAAGTTTGTAGTTGTTCTTCTTGATCAAATTAGCAAATTTTTCTCTCTGCTTTGGATCTGATAATAAAGCCATACTTTGACACTATTTTTTACAAAGTGTACATGTAATGATGTATATACCAAGTCAAACTAAAACTGCAAAAATGAGGGAGAGACACAAAAATGAGGGAGAGAAAAAGGGTTTAATCAGTTATGGTTTGACTAATTTGACATTTTCAAAGAACTTTTTATAGCCAAAGTCATATACCTCAGGTCATTCCACATGGTTTAAGATGGCCTTCTAGTTTGTTTGTTTGGTTTGGTTTTTTTTTGGTTTTTTTTTTTTCATTTTTTGTTTCTGTATATTTCTTGAATCCAACAAAAAGAAAAAATGAAATAAATCTCTGTATGGCTGGAACAAAGAAACATATCATTAGTGATGGTAAGAAAATAATATATGAAAATCAAAGATTAACAGTTTATTGCAGAAATTGTCATTTCTACGGTTTCTAGATTATTAATTCAGGAATTTCAAACACTATTAACATGTATACACAAACACTTTCTTCTTTTTTTACCTGATTGACCAACCTATTATTTTTCAGAAAGTGATTGTACAAGGACAAGACAATGTCCAATCATCATCATATACATGTATCTACATTTTTACACACTTTGTTCTATACAACATAAATAATAAACTGAGTGTACTACATGGCAAATTTCCATAATGACAGTATTTTGTTTTACTTAAACCACAAAAATTCTTGTTATGTGAACATTAAATTATTGATATACTCTAACACCAAACTTGAATAATATTCAAAAATTCATGTTTTCAAATTTAAAAGAGCTTATTATTTGATGTTGCTATGTTTTTTGACACTATTCTTATCATGGCAAAGACTACAAAAGTACATGTAATCTATTTCTGAATGAATCTAAAATTACAATTATCAATTTTTTCCTAAATAATGGGAAAATATGTATGAATATCATAGATATGTGATAAAAAGGAAAGAGTTCATTTTGTACCCCCACCTGTAACTCTCAACAGTGTCTTATGGAAAAACAACACATTTATTGCCCTAACCACACCAACTAATAACTAATAAGATAAGTGAGCAATTGTTTGTTACATATCCTTCATTTTCTGAAAAATAATGACAAAATGGTGTGAAACTTAAAACTGGAGGAGGGGGGGGGGTTACAAATGGAACAATACTGATAAAATAATAGTCACAGTTTGTGGAAGAAATTGACCTACAGATGCTTGATGAGCAATGTGCATTTTAGATGATATATACAAATATGTGTGTGTGTGGGGGGTGGGGGTGGGGGGGTGGTGTATATGTATGTACATCATACATGTATATATGAAACTGACAAATAACTCAACAGCTCAACAGTACACTGACAGCCTTATCTACTACAATCTAGACTATAGATCTCGGAGCTGACATGCCAGGGTCTATGTCTAGACATAGGAATATTAAGTTATTAACATTCAAACAATGGGCTATTGTTCTTGCTAAAAATATCTTTGCATGCACATAAGGCCAATGCCTGAAGTAGTCAATATAATTACTCCAAGGTTAATGGAAACTTTCACAATTTTAGTGACTGCTTTTAAAGATGCATTTTTAAAAAAAACAATGATTAATACCAAGAAAATACCAAAAATAAATATATATGAGCAATGGCAATGTCATTTGGCGACCATCTTCAAGTACAGTATAGTAATATAAAGGCACTCCAGTCTCCACCACAGGTACCCGGATCAATCTGTATGATTTTTTTTGAATGTATAGTAAGTAAGTCTTATTTACCATACATATTTTTTTTTAAATCATACAGATTGATTTGAGTACCTGTGGTCTCACGAATAACGTGCGATGAGTTGCCACTAGATTATAATATTACTGTAATCTCGAGTAAAATCATGTTTTCAGTTCATCCCGATGAACAAAATCGTTCTCAGACACCTTTCCGGTGACTGAATGTCTTACTAATTTTGCAGAGCGAATGGGTGATTGTATATCCAATGATTTCTCATATGCCTAAATATAAGAATCATGCACTTAACGGGAAAATGATCATCTTACCCAGTAACCAACATTCATATGGAAGCTGCCATTTTGTATGCGCAGTAAACTATGCGTATTGGAAATTTACCCGATACCTACAATATCTTGTGTGTTTCATCTCCCGTCATGCATTTTAATAGATAAATTGGTAAATCAACCCTTTTTCATTTAAAAGTTTAAATTTCTACAGTATCAGTACTTTTTAAATTACCCTCCTTTTTCAAAAGTAAAAAATAACCTGGCAATTATCGACGAGGAGTATTCCTCCCATACATTTTTCAAAAGCTTTATGGGATATGTGAGATCGGAGGCTAAGGTATGTCCATCAGGGCCAACATGGCGGCATTACGGAACAGTGCAGTCCGCTGTCGGATACTTATAAGGTCAAATAATATAACAACTACGCCGAGGGTAAGTAAAATGGTGGGTTGTATGGTTGAAGGAACATATATATGGGATTATTACATACCATATTATAATGTTATACCTGTTCCACGTGTAAAATTCTGTCACCGGCTTTTTGTGACCTTAGATCACCACCAGCGTTACATACTGAGCAGTGAGCTGGTACATGTTTAGCACGTAGGTCAGGTCAACGTTTCTCGGTCACAGAAATTTGATAAATCGGAAACCTTAGCCTTCAAAATAATTCAAGGCATCGTTTGATATGTCTTTTTAAAAGTGTCAATTTTCATTAAGCACAAACAATCGCATTTTTTCATGTGTGGTACCCCTTTGACTGATGATGGCAGGCAGTTAATGTCGCGTATGCAAATGAATAGTGATGTAACTGTTACGTCTTCGATTTCTAATAAAAGTTTTCTCCTGTTTGTAACAAGTGAATGTCATCTCTTTCATTTTCAGGCCAACATGTCAGCATTTGCCAATTTCTCACGAGGTAAAAAATTGGTAAGTGGTGATTCCGTACTTAATTGAGGGTCAATATTAAAACTGTAAAATATTTTCTCAATTTCAACTTTTTCAACCACATACCAATGCATGTTAATTTGTTATGATGATGTCAAAACACCGTATCAGACAGATATACTAAACACAAATAGAAAGATACATGATGGTCTTGTTCAAATGTGTGTGTGCATAGTGATATCCATGATAAACATACCAATGCAGTGTATCAAAAGAATTGCAAAGCCTTCATTTCTCAAAGAAAACCCAACTAATTCTGTGAAAATTTCTCTGCTGTCTGCTTTCATAACCTAGTATTAACAAACGTGAAACTATAGCAAGCAACATAATCTGTAGCCATAGTCTTTATTAGTTGAAGTTTGTTTTTTTCACTGGTCAATTTTTAGTTATCAAACTTTTCAGAAATCAGTATCAGATGTTGTGCATCGAATATGTAACAGAAAATATAATTTTTGGGGGATTTCTGCATTTCTTGTGCATCTAATAAGTAAAAGTACTACAAGACAGGATATAAATAGCTTGGTGGCCAACCTCTTCTAATCTAATGCAAAAAAGTAAGCCCAGTGTATTTGTTGAAAAATACGTTGACTCAGGCTAGAATATGTAAGCTGTATGTGTAACCTATAATCTATCATGTCTTTTCCAGGTTTTATCAGCACTTGGTGTTTTGACTGCCGGAGGTGTTGGTCTTGTATCAGCATTAGAAATGTCAGTCAGGGCGGAAGACCTTGAACTTCATCCACCAAAACATCCATGGAATCACAAAGGCCTACTTCAAACATATGACACGAGAAGGTAATACAAAGTCAAGTGTGAAGGGATCCCTTTTTGTTTATATCACTATGTGACAGTTTGTTAAAAGTGAAATAATTTGTACCTTGAATTATTGTCATGGTAAAATGTGTAGTTGAATTTGGGTCATGTAAAAATGTAGTTTCAGTCGTTCATTGTCAAGAGGAATTGTTATCAGTACAGGAAGGGGAAGCTGATTCTTTACTGGGTGCATACATACATACATACATACATACATACATACATACATACATACATACATACATACATACATACATACATACATACATACAGTGTTCAGTATCTAACTGCTACATGTATACTGTGTAACATGCATCATGTATATTAGCAGAAAACACTATGTATACCTAGATCTATTGCAATGAATCACCATAACACTATTAAACTGAAGTTTTGGAGTGGTTTCAGACTGTTTTAACCACTTCATAACCATCCACATGTTGACTACAATGTATAAAGCTTTCTTTGGACAATGTTTGAAGCACACAATATTATGGTATAAGTGAAGTGAAGGCTTTACTTGATATAATTTGCTGAATATGTGAGCGAACTGACACTTGATATCATTTGGCATCATGAGTGAATAATAGTTATCTATCAATAACCAACTTGCAATATACCATTAGGTACATGTATCAGAATACAACTTTATATGTACATGTCACATACCACGTAATCTACATGTACCTCATGTTGTGCAAGTGAAAGTGATATTCGTGTACAAAAATGTCAACACGTAATTCCTGACACAATACATGTAGATGTCACTGGCATGCAAACATGAGTTTTTATCCCGTGAGAACAATTCAGTGAAAGTATGCTGATCTTATAAGACATGGCAATAAATGATACGAAAGTAATTATTAAAAGATTAAAACTTTCAAAAGTTATGGTTACATCTTCTACCAACATACATGTACTTGCGTTGGAATATTGTTGGCATCAATTTCAGTCCCAGTTCATGTTTAATTATATTGAAGGATGCAAGTGTGTGCGTGTGCACGCACATGCATGTGCACAAAACATATAGTATGTTCTGTGGTAGTAATACTGTCAATAATATAAACAGGATGATTACTTGGTGTACAGATTGGCAATTAATTATGATTCATGAATGAAATGTGATATACCAATTTTTCCATAACTTGTAGTATTGATGTGAGAGCAAAAGTTAATGTCTGGTGTGTTCAAGATGAATATGCTCTCTAAAGGCACAGATGATCAAATTTACATGAATATGATTATCATTCTTTCTTGAAAAATGTTGTCATTTCGATCACTCCATAATTGAAACAAAACAATTTCAACTATCAGTGTCGGTCACTCTGATCGAGAGAATTAAATTGATGCATTGGATGATTGATAAATACAGATTTGAACTGCATGAATGTTATGGCAACTCTGGTTATTAACACACTTCCTGTAACACCTTCTTCCAGCATTCGTCGTGGTTTTCAAGTGTATAAACAAGTATGTGCTGCCTGTCACAGTATGAACTATCTAGCTTTCCGTAATTTAATTGGTGTTTGCTACTCTGAACCAGAAGCCAGACTACTAGCTGAAGATGTAAGTATATCAATGGTTGCCAACTTGTGTATACTCAAGATTGGCAATAATTTTGATCGCAGAACTTCAAGTCATACATATTAAGACAATTACCTTGAAAACTTACCATTTGGTGAAGGGTAATGCAGTCAATACAGGAAGGATAGATAGATAGAACATAACAACGTTTCTCTAAAATAATTTTGCTGAAAATTTTGAACCCCTCAATTTTACATGATTTTCTCCCATCTTAGGGACAAAACCCCAGAAAAATTATGGGTACCATATGTACATTATGATGTGTCTTAATCCCCAATCGATGTATTTCCCCATAGGTCCAAATAGAAGATGGACCAGATGATGAAGGCAACATGTTTGAGAGACCAGGCAAACTCTCAGACTACTTCCCTAGACCCTATGCTAATGATGAAGCAGCCAGGGCAGCTAACAATGGTGCGTCAACTAAGATATACTTATCCTGTATGGGTAGTTGTCTAGGCATGAGGATTTTTGGTATTGCTTTGGAATTTTGAACTTAGTTGAGTGGCCAAGTGGTTAAGCCACTTGACAGTGCAGTTGGGATTCAAGCCCTAGCTATGGATTTGATGAAATTTGCCAGGGTATCAATGTAGCCGCGATAATGTTAGGTTTTTCAGAATTACTTAATACTCCATGAAATTTAGACATCGTGGAAAATTGTGTTGGATTTAAATTGTATTGTTGGACTGTATTGTTTCCTTGAGTTTAACTTGCAGATATGTCTTTCTTCAGGTGCACTACCTCCAGATTTGAGTTACATAGCATTGGCTCGTCATGGCAGCGAAGACTACATCTTTTCATTGCTGACTGGTTATTGTGATCCACCAGCTGGGGTGGAATTACGTGAAGGCCTTCACTACAATCCTTACTTTCCAGGTGGTGCAATTGGTATGGCACAACAGTTGTATGACGGTAGTGTAGAATATGATGATGGTGAGTTATGTGCCTCTGTAAAGTGAAGTTTGTATCACTCTTGGATTTTAGTTGCATATACTATAGGATTAGGAGTACAATAATCAAAAGTGTGGTAATATGTGATTGTACTTCTGGCTAATGTATGGATTTCACATACAAAAAAGAGTGAGCTTTGTAATTATGTTATGCCAGATGAAAGTCAATTATTCCTTTAGGCACTGTATAAATTTTGCTTTGTAAATAAAAAGAAAGTACATCTTGTCCAGTAGTTTTTGACTAGGTATGAACACACCTTGTAAGCTGGTATTCTTGTCTCTGTTTCATTGAGTAGTGAAGAGTGATTAAAAAGTGGTGTTAATTTTTGACTACATTTCATCGTAAACTTTGAAAACTTGGGCATAAGAATGCTTCAAGTACCATGACCAAAATATGTAAATCTGAACTGTTTCATTTTTGTATGATAGGAACACACTCATCAATGAGTCAGATGGCCAAAGACGTCAGTGTTTTCCTCAGGTGGGCTGCTGAACCTGAATTTGACCAGCGCAAAAGAATGGGTCTCAAGGTAAGAAAGATGTCGCATGATGTCTTTTGTCACACCTGAAATGTACTTACAAAAATGTATAAACTATCATTGGCGTCAACATTTGTTAAAATTGCTAATCACCTATCCTATTTTAGTGCAGTTATGGAGATTAAGTTCCTGCATAAACGTTTAACTTGGTCAAAATCTCATTGATGTTATTTGGAAATTATAAAATATAAATGTATGATGTATGTGGCCCAGCATACATAGGTTTGGTAGCTTCACAGATCATACATATACTGTGTCTGTATGTATTGAACATAAAACCATCTATTATTACTAGTAGCATATCATTATCATAGTGTGTAATGGAGTTGAAGTAATTGCATCATGTAGGAGTTTTTCTCTAATCAAAACTGAATGTTGCAAAACCAAAGCCGAAACAAAGAAATATCAGTTTGTTAAATTGCTACCTATTTATTGTGAAAGTTCATGTAATACCTCCATCCTAAGTGTAGCTGTAATTGTTTTTCATTCCAGGCATTGATGATCATTAGTATGTTAACCGGTGTGGCCTACTACCTCAAAAGACACAAATGGTCCGTACTAAAGAGTCGCAAGATTGCTTACCGTGCATAAAAAACCACCAACAATAACCGTAGCCACATGCATAGCAACTTAGCCTGTTTACTGCACTGTTGAGATACATCGTTAGCTGATCGTACCTCCTAGCCCTTGTATTCTCCACTTGTAATGATTACATTGTCAAAATTGATAATAACAAATTTTTGCCCCCAATAGCCTCGTTGATGACAGCGTGTAGTCCTTTCAACCATGACAACTGTTGTCAGACCCGTTATTCAAATATTGTTACTTGTATGTAAATATACATGTGTTACACTACATAATGAGGTAATTTACATGTTATTTACATATGTTTTATGTAGATTTAACCCTATGTGTGCTGGATAACAATGATAACGACTTTTGGGGATGTGGCTATGTGAATGGCTTGACATTTTTCTCTAGAATACGAGCTAACAATGTATCTTGACAGCGCAGTAAGCAGGCTAACAGCAACATGAACTGTATTCAAAACAAGTGTGTTATATCAAGTTATTACTTTTAATATATTTTCAACAACAACAAAAAAAAAATTTGTCCCACACAAAATATTCAAAATATGGTCAAGAAAAAAGAACAGAAGTCGCGTTTGAGAGTCATTTTATGGTTGTGTGTGTAGTTCAAATAGAATTTTAATATTGTTCTGGTAATCCTTGTGTTGTGGCAGTGAATCAAGTTGCAGTTTATTACAAAAATTAATAAAACGTCTGGTATTTGTTTCACAAGTTAATAAAACACACCGTCTTATAACAATATTATAACATTCTGCTGTAATATAAATTTAATAAAATTCCATGATAAAAAATGAATAAAGTAAATGTCTTCCCCATTTATTTGGTTTCACTTTAAATGTATACATGTCTCAAAGGTTTCAATAGTTTTTAGTAATACTGAAGGTTTACAGAGTTTTCAATAGTATGAAATGAGTACTTGGATACCTTCCACTCAAGTGGAACTAGCAGTGTTGCTACTGGGCAGTATCTGTGTTTCTATAACAACCAGTATGAAATGAGTACTTGGATACCTTCCACTCAAGAGGAACTAGCAGTGTTGCTACTGGGCAGTATCTGTGTTTCTATAACAACCAGTATGAAATGAGTACTTGGATACCTTCCACTCAAGTGGAACTAGAAGTGTTGCCACTGGGCAGTATATGTATTTCTATAACAACCAGTATGAAATGAGTACTTGGATACCTTCCACTCAAGAGGAACTAGCAGTGTTGCCACTGGGCAGTATCTGTGTTTCTATAACAACCAGTATGAAATGAGTACTTGGATACCTTCCACTCAAGTGGAACTAGAAGTGTTGCCACTGGGCAGTATATGTATTTCTATAACAACCAGTATGAAATGAATACTTGGGCTACCTACTGCGTACCGTTCTAGTGGACCTAAATGTGTTGCCAGTGCCTTTGGGCAGTATGGGTGTTGCTATAACAACCAGTATGCAATGAATACTTGAATACATACCATTCTAGTGGAGCTAAAAGTGTTGCCCCTGGGCAGTATGGGTGCTTCTATAACAACCAGTGTGCAATTAATACTTGGGCTACCTACCATTCTAGTAGAGCTAAACATGTTGCCACTGGGCAGTATGAGTGTTGCTATAACAACCAGTATGAAATGAATACTTCTGCTACCTACCATTCTAGTAGAGTTATAAGTGTTGCCACTGGGCAGTATGAGTGTTGCTATAACAACCAGTGTGCAATGAATGCTTGGGCTACCTACCATTTTAGTGGAGCTACATGGGTTGCTACTGAGCAGTATGAGTTGCTATAACAACCAGTACAGTATGCAATGAATACTTGGATGCCTACACTCAAATGGAGTTAAACATGTTGCCACTGCCAGAATTAGTGTTGATATAACAACCATTGTTATAAGTAAAATTACATTTTCCTCTACCTTTGACCATTCATGGAGTGGCACGTAAAATTTACGAATTTCGAATGATAGATTCCCAGTATGGTTATACATTACATTATACATTATGAAAAAAATAATTGTAAGGATGAATACTAATAGTCTAGAGGCTATCTGTGGCCATGAAGATCTCTCTCCACATCTAGGGAAATAGATAGATCTAGTAACACATTCCATTCTAAAATTTACATTACCATCGACAGTAGTATTACTCCAATTGGAGCATAACATAAATTTATGATGTTATCTCGTCCTCGCTACCTACAGATATTATGATATTGCCCCTAATTAACAGTACAGTGTCTTTTTATAAGTAATTGACCAATTTGTAGTGAATGTGCTATTTGATGAAAAAAAGACCAAGTATTTAATCACTTGCTGCTGGCAGAACTAGAATCTTGTTGGTTTTTGTTTTAAGAACAACACAAATATTTCAATGATATAATTAATCATACATGTAAGTAATATACTAAAATGTCCAAAACTGCTATTGTGCTATAAGGGTGTTAACAATGTCAGAATGCCATGTTAGTGCTATAATAAATGAAAGCATTCATCAACGTTAAACTACACTAGTAGAAGTATATTAATTATGTATGGTTTTCAAAAAATATTATGACCATAGTCAGATAGCTTATAAACTCAGCCTGCTTCACTTCATAGCTCTGACATTTCTTCTAACTCCCCGCCCACTGCGCTATGATGTTGGACTGGGTTATTTTGCGGAGGTAAACCAGCTTTCCATGGTGATGTACGCGTAACACTCTTTTGTTTATGTTTCCCACCATTGGAATGTCCACCACTTTGAACTTCTTCTTCACTATTGGTTGGAGTTCCTGAGAGCATCACCTCCATACACACAGGCTTGATTAACGTCACAGATTCCGCCGATACCATCTTCATTTCAATCTCACGTTCTGTCTCTTTTCCAACAACAGATTGCGAGGAAAATGACACGATTGAAACTTTCTTCTCTGGTTTCTTTGGCTCTGCTGTTTGAACTGTTTCTAAATTGACCACTTCACGGAATTCATGTTGTTGCGGTTTAACTTGGCCCAGGTAGATACCCATTTTGTCGTACATAAGTCGGGGTATTTCTTTCGAGGATGCCGCATCATTTCTCCCACCAGTGATTGCATCGTGCAGGCTTGGGCGAATAGAAATGCGAGGCGTTTCTGGAACATCAACAATATTCTTCAGGTACCATGGACAGAGTATTTTCATAAACTCCTTTCTATATTTAGAGTTTGCCATATAATACAGGATGGGGTTCATCATGCACGACGACTTGGCAAACATTGTTGGTGTCACAAACATTCCAATTGGTAAATCCTCCACGTACAAAGATAATAGACTTACGAGAGCATATGGTGTCCATGCAATGACGAAGGTAACAACCATAGCAAAACACATCTAGAAATTAAGAAAAAAAACATACATTGCATTAACACGTCAGTAATCATCGATTATATTAGGTATATTAGCTGCAACGGGGACTATTTTTTTACTATTTTTGTTCTTATTTTGAATATAATTTTACTTTTACACATGCATGGTACTAGTAAAATGTACCTTTTGCAATAAGTGAAACTCAAACCAGGTATTTAGGCATAGTACCTGAATGGCTCGATGACATACAGTGTATCAAATGTCAAGGAATCCAGTATCATACCACAGGGAGCAGCGAGCATGTAATTGATGGATCGATCGAGCGACATTGCGTTTGTAATCTCAGACCACAGGTGCATGGTCTGAGTTGTAATATACGCTGGAAGGATACGACGCGAATAGAAGTGTCGTGCCGTGCGTATGGAGCTTAATAAGCGCCCATAGAGGGCCGAGGGCGCAAGGTTGATTGACACCAAGTTAAGCATCTATTAAACAATCAAACATGTTTACGATGCCATCGAGTAGATATGGTAAGGAATGGCGTAAAAGCTGCAAATAATCTTTCGTGTGCATTTAGGTCCTATAACTCAAACGTCCTCAGGCGGAAATTTGTATTCAGATATCTTGAATGAGTTGGCATATAACTTATAAAACAGAGGGAAATGCTGAAATCCACCAAAGACAATGATTGTTTTACTTGTCTGTGAATCTAACAACTTGGATGTACGAATTAATGAATGTATTGGTACATAAGACTTCATGATATGGATGTCTTGGGCATATATTGCATTATGGTCAATAAGATTTGTATTCCTGTCGTTGAATCTTAGTCTCTCTCCCTCCCTTCCCTTTCATTCATTATTTCGTTTGCCCCTTTGTCCGTCCGTCCGTGCGTCCGTCTGTCTGTCTGTCTCCGAGTGAGTACTTATTCAGAAGGTAGCACTTACCCACGTTACTTTCAAGCGCATTTCTTGTACATGCGATGGATGGGGAGATCTTCCCTGGTCAGCCTTAAGTTGTCGAGGTAACGCATGTGGTTGGATCTTTCTACTTCTTTTGAAAACCTTCACATAACACACCACCATAATGGCAAGATGAATTCCCCAACAGAAGAGGATAGTACCCCAAATGTAAGTCAAATCAGATACTGTCTTCCCTGACCAGTCTAGGCTACACGATGTTCCAAAGGGTTCGTATGTATATCTGCACCAGCCGAGAAAGGGTGGAACAGTCCAAAGAAGACCATACACCCACACTCCAGCAATGGCGGTAATGGTGTGGCGCTTTGTCAATTTCCATACTGTAAGATATACATGACATCTGAGGTTAGGTCAGTTCATTTGTGCAAAGAGCATGACAAAAAAGTTACTAGAGAAAACAAGAGTATAATTAAAGATTTCAGTTAACAGTAGACAATACATTTGATAATTTATTATTTAAAAGTCTACAACAAAATATCTTGTTTAATTTGTCGTCACTCCACTTTGGGATTTACACTAATACTGGGTTATTCCATTTGGCAAAATAACAACACACACCCAGGAACTACTTTAAAATGTGTTAAGATGTTTTGACTTATCTGACTAAAACTAATTCAATGTTTGAGAACAATATCATGCAAAAACTAAAGTGTCAGGAACAGATTAGGGTAAGTGTTGAACCTTTTCAAAACAATTTCTTTAGGAAACAACACCTCTACTTTTTTAAATCACAATTTGTGATGTGGACACAGATGTCACTGTACCTTTCCAAAGGCAATCAATATACAATAGGCTCATTATATTACTTGAAGTGCGTGTATCTGGGCAGGATTGGCAGGTATGAATGTATGGTATTATTATATATATATATATATATATAATTTCGCCACTCCAAATGGAGTGTCTGATGATCGCACTATGCGTGAAACTCCGAGTTACACCCAAGAAAGAGTTCCAGTACTACCAAAACTATTACGCTCTGCCACTGCGGTATAGAGCACTGTCTTAGCAGATTGATACTCACCGAGTTATATATATATATATATATATATATATATATATATATATATATATATATATATATATATATATATATATATAGTTTTGGTAGTACTGGAACTCTTTCTTGGGTGTAACTCGGAGTTTCACGCATATTGCGATCATCAGACACTGATCTGTCTGATGATCGCAATATGCGTGAAACTCCGAGTTACACCCAAGAAAGAGTTCCAGTACTACCAAAACTATTACGCTCTGCCACTGCGGTATAGAGCACTGTCTTAGCAGATTGATACTCACCGAGTTATATATATATATATATATATATATATATATATATATATATATATATATATATATATATATATATATATATATATATATATATAAACTCAGAATATGTAAATGTCTATGTCGTGGTAAACAGTGCTCAAGATATACAGGAGCCGCTACACAGTGTTTCACACTCTAACTCAGTCTGTTGCAATCATGGTTGAAACAGCGTGAAACACTGTAACGGCTCTTGTGTATCCTGCTTGATACGGATATATATATATATATATATATATATATATATATATATATATATATATATATATATGTGTGTGTGTGTGTGTGTGTGTGTATGTATATATGTGTGTGTGTGTGTGTGTGTGTGTGTGTGTGTGTGTGTGTGTGTGTGTGTGTGTGTGTGTTGACCATGGGTAATGGATAATGGAATACACGGTATATAACAAGTGCGTTTGTCATGCGTATATTTTCACTTACTTAGTTCGGGCCTACAGATCATTATATACCGGTAGAAACTAATGACAACTAATGTCGATATTGTACTCATCGATAGGGTGAAGCAGAAGAAAGCTGAAACTTGGCATCCAATGTCACCAAACATCCATCCATTGGCATAGTTTGATATAGTTGCCGGGGTGTAGCCAAATATAGAGACACCCAAGTCACTGACAGCGACATTGATGAGTAAAAGATTAATGCTTTGTTTTCGTAACACCTTGGACTTGGCAAAGACAACTATTGCAGAGATATTCCCACATGTTGCAATTACACCTGAGAGCAACGAGAATGAACAAAAATATTAACGTAGAAGGCTTACACGCTGTCTAAAATGGTATCATGAGATTTCATTGTGTAAAGGTCAAAAGTATATTTTGTAATACAGTACTAGTAGTTGGGAAGTGTGTCTATCATGTAGACTTATATAAAATTATACAGTTTGTTGAGCACAAAATAATAATCACTTGAATACGCTTGATGCGTTATGTTGTGAAGCACTTCAAAATCATTCTCGCAAGCTAATGAAAGAATGTATTACAATGTATTATGAAACGAAATACTTCTTGACGGTCTTGCGCCTTTAATAGACGATACCGTCAACGAAGCCGTGGTTTACGACAAAGCTTAAAAATAGGTCGCCATTTATCTCCAACGAACCTGCATCTCCCCATTAACAGAATAACGAACATAACAAAAATCCAAAAGTACAAAAAAAAAAATGTAGAGATATACTTTGACCTCAAATCTCAAGTACTAAATGACAGGCGGATTAGGTTTCTTTGCAGGGATTAGACCTGTATTGCAAAAGGAAGAATCCGTGACAATCAATGGATTGGACCCAGTATGTCACGGATTAGGAAGCTATTTAGGAGTTGTTGCAAAGAACATCAAAGAACGTTGCTAACATACTATAATAATAGTAAATATTAATATCATACAAAAGAACATCAAATATAACAAAAACAGATGAATTTAAACAATTAGACACATATAACAAAAGAACACAATACATCAAATATGAATAACATAGTTACTGAACATAAATAACATACAAAGTAACATAGCTAAACATACCGAACATAGCTAAAGTGCCGAAGACAGATAACATACAGCATACAATTGCAAAAAACAAGACTTACATGCACACACCGAACATAGATAACATACCGATAAAAGTGAGATAGATACCAAGGCCGTAGTATTCCCATCTATGTAGATGTATTGGTGGTGGCATTCCAGTTTTTAAGGTGAACTTGATTCAACAATTTCAAACGATTGTCCGAGATGTTGTGTTAGATAGAACACAGCTGACGAACGTGTTTTTCCACAGTCTGTGTATTATACCTGTAAACAAAATGAAACACGCGCTTAGAACTATGAGAAACTAGGCCTCACACCGAAGTCATGCTATATATGCTCGCATGTGTACGCGGGGGTAGGAATGAGATATGCACTTCAAGTGACACTTATTTCTAAGGCACCTACGAAACGAAAGTCCGAAAACTAAAAATGTATGCGTGATATATTTGGCTTACAGAGAATTGAAATTAGATTGCCTTAACAAAAATATGATTTCCTTACCACCTAGAGACAGGATATGGCGACGACAGTACTAGTAATGAAACCCCACGACAGCATAAACTAGGCAGTCGGTTGGTGGTTGACTAAGTCAAGCAAAGTCGACACATACTGTTAAAGAGACCCAAGCTGTGTTTTTAAGCTTTTTACTCAAGAGGAAAGTACCTTGCATTAAATGTTTATGGCGTAAGATTGATGACTGGGTACAAATAATATATTTAGCTAGTTATAGTACACGGACCATGTCCAACATCTAATGTCTAATCTGCTCTTGCGGTAACGGTAACAAAGATGTGTACTAAATTTCGTTACGATCAGCCAATGTGTATCTGAGTTATGATGTATATACCGGAACAGACAAACAAACAAACAAACAGACAGACAGACAGACAGACAGACAGACAGACAGACAGACAGACAGACAAGTAGACAGACAGCCGCAGCTTGATTGATTTTCACTTTAAAGTTAACTTTAAAAAAGCAAATGGCACAATTGACTCACTCACAGATCGGAGGAAACGGAGCTAATTTCCTATTTGTACAGGGTATCAAGGCTGTGGACACATATTATTCTTTAGTTTGTATGTTCGTTGACATTTGAAATTTAAAAAAAAAAATATTCAATAGATAGTCTTGGTTGCTAGGAAACAAGGACACAATCTACCCACACGAGTTGTTAACGTGTCTAAATTATGGTAATCTGCATTGTTCACCAGAGGCTTTGGGAGTCAATTATTGGTTATCAATTCACGTGGACATACTATGGCTTAAGTTATTGAACATGTATAGGCTTTTCACTGTGCTGACTGTGACCTTCATATACATATATATATATATATATATATATATATATATATATATATATATATATATATATATATATATATATATATATATATATATATATATATATATATATATATATATATATATATATATATATATATATATATATATATATATCGTCTTCTCACGACATGTAAAGACGACAGTTATTGACGTCACATCACGGTAAACAGGCTAATAAATGAGCCAGTGCATCAGAAAGTATCAAAATTGTTTTTGTTTTTTACATGAGAATATCTAATACGGTTATCATTACTTAAGTCGTAGTTCTAAAAACTTTATTTCAATGTATTTCAATTTTTAGTTTCGACATTTGCCAAAATATTTACTAAAACCTTTGACAAGTATTCGTAAAAGTTTTATAGGTGCCTCCGCTGAAGGCGTTGCTACTACACTGCCTACAGATAATATTGACCACTAATTAATAGATACAATGTCTTTATATAACTTGATTCCGAAGTAATTGATCGATATCAACTTTTAGTGAAGATATCTTTTGGTAATTTGAACAAAAATTGTATCAGTTGCAGGTAGTGTTGGTTTTTAATGAATGAATGATTGACTAATTTAGTGAATGGGGGTCTACAACTATTGGGACAATTAGAAACCAACCAATTACGGATAGATATTTAAAGAAGACGATGTACAGAAAACTATGTAATTTATTAATACGTATACTAAGAAGCGTTTTCCTCACTTATCAACTATATCACATTGATGAGATATAAATAAAACTCCGTTATATTGAGAGAGAGAGAGAGAGAGAGAGAGACAGAGACAGAGACAGAGAGAGAGAGAGACAGAGAGAGAGAGAGACAGAGACAGAGAGAGAGAGAGAGAGAGAGAGAGAGAGAGAGAGAGAGAGAGAGAGAGAGAGAGAGAGAGAGAGAGAGAGAGAGAGAGAGAGAGAGAGAGAGAGAGAGAGAGAGAGAGAGAGAGAGAGGTGGGCGAGCGCGAGTGGATGGGCAGGCAGACAGGAAAGAGATGGGATATTGTCAAAGAAGTTTCGTTGTCAAGGTGAATTGTCTAGAAATTACATACTTTAAACATGTTTCTTGCACAATTACGCTAGTTTTCTTGTATCTAGACGTTGTAAAACAGTCAATCAGTTATACTCACCCTTTGGTTGAGATATAGAATCGAACCATTCAATACAAGTACAAAATATCATCGAATGAGTTCCTTTGGTGAGCTGATTGAAGGCAAGGAAGATTGTGACGTGTATGGGCAACTGCCAATTTTAAGTCAACGTAATTGTCCTGTAGCGACACGTGACATCTTACACACGGCACATCTTTGCTGACGTCGTTACCCATACAGTATAGCCCCCCCTCCATCTGCTCATTTTGAGACCCCTTTGCAGAAATGACTTATCCCTATTTCAAGTGATGTTTGCCAAAATGACCCCCTCCCCCAACAAAAAACTTCAGCCCATCAAGTTAAAAATAACCGTCTCCTTCACTCTGCTCTTGTTGCTGTGCAATATTTTGTACTGCTAGTGTGAATGTGGTGATGTAGATCTTGTGAATTGCCAGGCATTTTGCCTAATTCAAGGCCATTTTGTCGCTAGTTTTAATTTTGTAATCTTCTGGCTACGTGAACAGTATTTCCTTTTACGTCATTTAGGGATAAACCATTTTGATTTCGGACAGTCATATTTTGCTAAGAGCAACGAGAAAGCAGATTTTTTTTGCCTAGTAAAGTTACAGCTAATTTTGAAAATAATATGCTTTAAAGTTTACCATTGCATTGTATGTCCTCTCGTCGCACCGCGTCTCGCGTAGGAAATTACTGACAACCCTAATCCAGTATGTATCTATTTTTGGATTTGTAGCTAGTTTCCGCACTTACAACACAAATATTTTTTTTAGTTAATACACTGGAGGAATATTTCTTTTTTCTGTCTTGAATTAAATAGTCGGAGGAAATTTTTTCTCCACGTTTGCCCAACAATGATCTCTCTCTCTCTCTCTCTCTCTCTCTCTCTCTCTCTCTCTCTCTCTCTCTCTCTCTCTCTCTCTCTCTCTCTCTCTCTCTCTCTCTCTCTCTCTCTCTCTCTCTCTCTCTCTCTCTCTCTCTCTCTCTCTCTCTCTCTCTCTCTCTCTCTCTCTCTCTCTCTCTCAAAAATCCTCCATCCATTGCAGATATGAAATGGCATGCTCTTTATCATTAACTTTTCACACTTGCAGGAAAAATTAATAGGCCTTGGCATGTTGTTTCTCTCATGAGACATAATGATTATTACACACAGAGACAACTTCAAATGCTAAACGCAACAATGACAGGAGTGTCATGACCAGTGGGAATGTAAAAATAGACGTGTCGACATGTTGATTATCAACTGGACAGTGAACAATCATCAAGTCCATACTCAAAACTCCAAGGGTGAAATGTACACTAATTGTTAACAACAGGGAGTGAAAGATTACACTGTGGTTAATAGAGAAATTTAACTTGCAGCTAGTAGATAGCTGTAGCACAGCTAGCGACAGGCTAAGAGATACAGTTGGTCGAACACTGTTGTATACATTTCATAACGTTGATGCATAGAACCTACACGTGTCGAGCCAATGGTTGAAGTAACCATGTTACATGATCGTGGCATTAGTGGATGGCAAACATTTTCTAGTCCTCCGCCATCAATTATGCCCTGATGCCAAATCATTTTTAATTTGTTAACCTTTAATTTTCCGTTCAATTGTTCTCTGTAAAATCAGAATCCATAGGTATATCACAGGGAGCCCAGGCTTAGCTAGTCATGTTTACCACAAAACAAAAACAAATATATTAAACAAACAAATAGCTAGAAACCCGTGTTATTTTACCCCTTTCACATATTATCAGCCAGATATGTCCATATTTTATTATATTCTGAAACATATCTTGGGTCACAAGTGTCTGTGCTAGAGACATACCCTCATACAGTTTTGTTGTCTTCCTGGTGCACATTTATTAAATGTGAAATCTTTGCCCATTGTTATACCATCTCCTGGAGATTAGACTTTTATTGGGAATACATTCACCTTAATTGTTGTAAATGTATTATTTTATGTCATACTGGTTGGAAATATACACCTTTTCTGTCGAATTATGTATGTCAACCACGTGTAATTGAGGCAACCCGCAGAATTCATATATGTGTGTGTGTGTGGGGCGAGGGGGGGGGGGGTGCTAGGAGAAAATAATTTGGTCATATTTTTTTTTTCACAGACCCCCCTCCCGTTCCCAACAAAATTAAAATTATGACTTCAACAGTCAGGAACGATTACTCACACAGTCTGTAGGTGATATGTTGCTGGGCCTGGGTGACTTGGGGGGGGGGGGGGGGTAGACTATGGACTGACTGGGAAAGTCTTGACAGTTTCACAGCGAGTGTGCAGCACAGCCCTGTCACATAGTGCAAAACCTGAGTGGAGCTCTGTGGAAATGTGTGTATATGTGTGTATGTGTCTGCATCACAAAGTCACTGGGAAAAATTTCCATCACAAAACAAACACACTTAAAGTCAGCACTGTACTACTGATTATGCTTCAGTACAAGCAAGTGATTTACTAGTAACTGTCCTGCAGACAAAATGTCTCAACAATTCACTAAATCTTCCCTTCACAAAAACAACCATACTGCTCCAGAGTTCATACAATATCATTTATTTTTTAATGACATTTCATAATTCTAACAGTACTGTAACAAAAATTGTTGCCATTACATACAAAGCTGCACTACCTGCACCTGGACAATTTCTTGAAACTGTTTTGGTTAGATTTAATGACTTTCTCATATTACTGCAAACCCTGAACATGACTGTGGATAAAATGTATTTGTGTGTAGCCGGACACATACTATGGTACAATAAATCTCGTCAAATTGATTTGTGGGGTTCACACTCTACAATCAGCTCCCCAATGTGATAACACATTCAATCTGTCACTGTACTACTTATGGATACATTCCACCTCCAATAGGGAGCTCGCAATCCAGACTGAGCATGCTCAGATGCAAAGGACTACGGGAATATCTGTGGTTATCGTAATACCTAATCTGGAGCTACCGATAAAATAAACCTCCCACAATGGTCAGGGTAACTATGAATTGATTATTTGTGGTTACAAACAATGTATCAACATTGTTTACGATACTAATTGATTAGTAATTATTATCACATTTCCCATGATGCAACATTCAACATGGCGGGTTTGCAAGTTCCCTATTAACATGTACAATGTCTAATGATCACCACTGTAATAATTTTCCAATGAATATATTCTTGGTTGTCTGTTTGAAAAAGCAATACTCCAGTTTCATCTAGTGCAGCTTTTTATAAGGAAAAGTATGAAGTTTTGATGTATGTCGTTATACCCTTTACAAATACATTGTTTACCTATACATTGAACTCTACGACATTCAAACATTTCTTTCAAGAATACAACAAGCTATTACATAGATTGTCTACCATTGCAGGGCAGAAATGATCCCCTTTTGACACACTACAGGCCAATCTGGAAAGTGAATCACATTGTCACTTATAGTCAGCTTACATTCCAGTGTTTTACAACACTCATCATGATGCCTACATATGTTATTCAAAAGTATTTTGGTGCTTTGTTCATTGTACATAGTGAACATATAAAGCACCGGCAGATGTTAACATTCAAAGTATTTTAGTCTCAAAGTATGCTTGGTGGAATAATTCTCTAATAACAACAGCTGAGCCATTTCTACTATATATATATGATGTACTGACATGTTTTTTAAAACTCAAAAATCTATTGCTGTGTTCACATTGAAAAATTCACATCAAGAACAAATGGTATGTGTTCACACTGGCACAAGTGAATTTGTCTGGGTAAAATCACAACCATTTGTATGACGTGGGCAGGATAACACTTGACACTTTCAGCAGCTTAAAGAACTAAATTCCCTGCTGAGGATAACTCTTGTTTTGGGCCAAATATTGCAAACCAGTGCCATGGTCCTTTCTGGTTGTGATGATCACCTGTCAGTGAACACCTGTTGAATACATGTTACATATAATCCTCAATGCTAATAAATGTTATGTATAACTTAGTTGAGTGTTCTGTGGTCTTGAATACAGTGCTGTTGGTGCTGCTGCTGTGTCCTTGACTCTGTCTGACTGATTGTTACAGTGCTTTAATAGCAAAACTTTCAGTGACTCAGCCCTGAAAATGCTGAAAAACCATCCGACATGTCAACACTGCTAATACGTAATTCTATAATACAAGTAATTTGACGTAAATCCACATACCTGACAAGGTAACTACATGTATATATCAGATGATACAAAATATGTAAAATCTGAACATTGTATAATGAGCAAAACCACGATCTTAACATATTCTAATAGTATGTGCAAGACAATCACACACAGTGTAATAATTGCACACTAAAAGTGAATACCTTTATAAAAAAATAGACTCCTTCCAATAAATGTCTGATTCTGTAATTTGGAGTGATATATTTTATAAAATATATTTTTCAACACAGTATTTTCAATTCCTTTATACCTAATAAATATGATTCTTCAATAGAGTATATCTACTCTAACTGTATTCTAAGTTAGGTTACCAGTTGTAGACACTTGAACAATTTACAGTTTGGTCTGATGTAAGTCAGGGGTGATCATGTCCTAGTCCTGCTTGCAGATAGAGTAAATCGAGACATGATTCTGATATGGTCCCTCTCTTTACTTCTCGGTGTTGAGGGACATAGTCAGTATCACGTCCCATACACCATCTGCAAGCAGGACTAATCATGGCCCTGCTTGCACGGCATGTTGGTAGGTGATTCAATTCTGATGGTTGTCACTTGACATGACACCCCCCCCCCCCCCCGTCCTGCTTGCATGGCATACGAGTCTGTGACTCAATTCTGACTGTTGTCACTTGACCTCTAGACCTGCCTACATGGTGACTGTGTGTCCATGGCTTAATTGATTCTGATTGTCACTTGACCCTCCCTGTGTGGAGTGCAAAGTACACTCCAGCCATGCAAGTAGAAATGTATAAGCTGGGTTATTATCACCTTTTGTAAAGCAATAAATTGTTCATGGTCATCGACAGGACAGGATCAATATCACATCACTCTTGAATCTCCAACTTTGTTATTCAAATATCAAAGTCATTTTTACTGTCTCCTAGTCATAAAACTGCATACCTCTTTACAGCGGCGTGCAGTGCATCACATGGTAAATGTACCTATATGGTCCCATAGCATGCATTCACTGAAACTCTTAGCATAAACTACTTGGGGGAAGTATTCAACTTTTTGAGGAAACCGAACACTAGTCTTAAACTATTGTTTTAGCTAGTTAAACCCACTAGGGGGGCATGCACAGCTGCTAGGTGATATTTTCATCTCACATAACTTTCTCTGAAACTATATATCTACTTCAATAGAATACTAATACATAGAATAATAGAATAGGAGTATGTAGAGAAGTAAATAAGTATAGGTATTTGATAAATAATGTCACAAATATTTACAGAATATAAAACACATTAACTAAAGAGTTTAATAGTAAATAAATGTTGAAAAGTTGCTAAATTTGTGTCTCGTATCAGCTCAACAACCTTGTTGCATTGGAAGATCTGACGAATATTTTCATATCTTGGTTCTGTTTGATATTTAGGTAAAGTCATTGCATTGGGTGTCTAGGGCATCTCTTCACATCTTGGGACTGTTTCATGTTTTAGTTCAAGTCATTGCATTGGACCAGAGAGACTGTGTATTGGGTGTCTATGGAATACCATGTAGTATATGTTCATATCTCTGATCTGTTTCACTTTTTAGTTCAAGCCATTGCAATGAGGATTTATGGAATATTTTCACATTTTGGTGCTGTTTCATGTTGTAGTTCAAACCACTGCATTGTGGGTCTACTGGATTTTGTTAAATCTTGTGTCTTTATCATGTACATTTCTGTCAAGACATTGACAGTGTTCAATATATATGGCGGACATCTATTCCGCTTAAGTTCCAGCAGTTGAATTGAATATCTGTGGCATTTTATATTTAATATCAATGTAACTAATCAGTCCAAATGACTGTGATGACATCTCACCCTTTTGTCACTATGGCATATTGTTATATCCCATATGTTATGTCTTTTCAATACATTTCCCTTATCTTTATCTAACACCCCCCCCCCCCACCCCATGGTCTGTTTACAAATCTTACATCTATTTCACTTTGAATTTAAGCAGTTGCATTGGAGATATATGGCACAGTTTCACATCCAATCATCATTATAAGTACGTTGCGCATTACATTTAATCTCTTACTAGAGATTTGTGACATGTTTTCACAAAAGATATCTATTTCACTGTTCACGTAAAGTCATAACAAATACTCATGAAGTCAAGATGGTCAAATGGTTAGATTGGCCTGCCTGAAATCAGCAATTTACCAGTTAAAACCTTGCTGCTACCATTCGTTTTCGAATTAAAGCTTTAAGTCTGTGGGTAAGATTTGAACCATAAGCTAGTCCCCTTATTATAGACAAAATAATTGAGAAACAGTAATACCGTAGTGAGAAACTTGCATTATAGTTGTCAATATATATTTAGATTGACTCATAAACTCTTGAATGGAGAGTCCACTTCACTAATCAATTCAAGGTGTTGCACTGAAAGATCTGCCAGCTGTTATGTTTTCACAAAATATGGCTACATCACTTAGGGTCAATGATGTAAATGGGAGATCTATGGTGTAACAGATCTCTGATATGAACTATTTGTTGGTTTAAAAGATTTATATGTTCTCTAGTTCATTGATTCAACTGTTGTCTGGTTCATTGATTCAACTGTTGTCTGGTTCATTGATTCAACTGCTGTTTGGTTCATTGATTCAACTGTTGTCTGGTTCATTGATTCAACTGTTGTCTGGTTCATTGATTCAACTGCTGTCTGGTTCATTGATTCAACTATTGTCTGGTTCATTGATTCAACTGCTGTCTGGTTCATTGATTCAACTATTGTCTGGTTCATTGATTCAACTGTTGTCTGGTTCATTGATTCAACTGTTGTTCGGTTCATTGATTCAGCTGCTGTCTGGTTCATTGATTCAACTATTGTCTGGTTCATTGATTCAACTGTTGTCTGGTTCATTGATTAAACTGCTGTCTGGTTCATTGATTCAACTATTGTCTGGTTCATTGATTCAACTGCTATCTGGTTCATTGATTCAACTGCTGTCTGGTTCATTGTTTCAACTGTTGTCTGGTTCATTGATTCAACTGCTGTCTGGTTCATTGATTCAACTATTGTCTGGTTCATTGTTTCAACTGTTGTCTGGTTCATTGATTCAACTGTTGTCTGAATCATTGATTCAGCTGATCTCTCATTCATTGATTTAACATATTCATGCAGGGTCATTGCTTCAGCTAAGCTGTACTTTGATTAAAGTGTTAACTTTCAACCCTGTATCATCACATTAGCATTATCTTATCAATGGAGTCATCCGTATAACACGGCATCATTTTTTTTGTTTGGGACCATTTTTTCTATAGCTTGGTCAAACAACTGTTTTTCATACCCACATTTGAATCCTAACCCAAAGTGGGCCTCTTTATATGATTTAACTAGGTTCAGTGACAAAATCGGTCTATCAGCAAGATTTGACTAGTTCACAGTATTACATCAACTGATCACACTAAGGGTACAAAGATAAACAAAAAAAAAAGATATCAAATGTAATAACCACAGAGCCAACAAATAGAGACTGTTCAAGCATATGGAATTACATCAATACACGACAGTGTGACTGCATCAGTTTGCTTTCAGTGAAACCCATTGAAAAAAAATATTAACTGATGCTTTTTTAAAAATAAAATATTTACATATATCAGGGATGTTATGTTTCAATCTCAAAAGATATTTCATACTATTTGTATATACACATTTTAACCTAGTATACTTTTAAAATCATTTTTCAAAAAATAAACTTTTAAAGTTTTTTGTCTTTGTAGTGCATTTAGATTAGTATTTCTTTAATTTAGACTAATGTAAGCACTGTACCACAATTTAAATAAAATTGTAAAAAAAATTTAAACAATTATAGTATTTCGAATGCAGTATGGACATTGTTACTGAAGAAAAGTGAAGAGAGCATACTTAATTGAAATTGTAGCCAAAGAAGCCATGGGCTGAGTTCATACACTTTTTCATGAAATACTTTCACAAAATATTGACGAAACTTTTCAGAATGTTACATACCTTCAATGACATTAAAAATGACCTGGTATGGTTGGGGGGGGGGGGGGGGGGTATCCTTCACAGTTTTGTATTATGTATATTTAATTATGTAATCACTTTGTTCATGTCTAAGAATGCCTGAATATCAGTTTTTAGTTGTTTTTTCAATAGCAAGTCATGCTTCAGGTACCATTTGCTATGCAGCAAAAAGTCCTGGTGGGAAGGAGTAGTACTCCCATAGAAAGGTATATACTATAGGTGTGTGCTGTCCAAATGGGTCACTTTTTCACAAAAAGTGCCATAAAAACAGGGTTGATTTTTCATCTGAAACTCCCTATAAATCATGGATTGATAACATGGGAAATGTCTGCATGCTTAAGAAATACCTTCACAGCATCAAAGTAGAGGTGATTATACCATACTGAGCTACATAGAACAAAAAATATGGAATGTATACTCTGATCATTCTATGTCACTGGTTTTGCTGGTTTGAAATATGAGTCAAAATGTTCAAAATTGCCGTTACTTTCCCTGATTTTTCTTTCGATGGTGTAATTATGTTATTCTCCAATATCTTTTCTTCATTCAGCTGGAAAATACTCATGACCTAAGGGTTGCCACGACTCGTCTAGCGACTCGTAGTTACAAAGGCCCTTAGCCTGTCACTCATATTTTCCTTGGCTGAACGAAGAAATATATTGGGGAATACCATCTAATTGACCTGATGATTGTGATTGAAAAATCCCTAAAAAATGGATCTGTTTTTGGATTATGGGTAGATATTTTGTTTGAATTTGGGCTCCACATCCCTGTCTCAAAATCTGGGGAGTACCCCTCATCCCCTGGCAAAAGGTTTCCCTAAAAACATAAATTCAGCATAATACAGCCCTTCAAACACACAACTAATCATCCTTGCACATATAACTTCCATTGCACAATCACTAGTGAGAGTGTTATACATCTCACTTCAGTATTCTTTATAAAGTAGTGTTTTTTTTATAAAACACAATGTATTATTCAAGACTGTCAAGTTGAAAGGTCAAAAGGTGAGGTCAACTATCATGACACCTAGGATGAAATGGGTGCATCTTGGGAAGGTTTCACTGTCAGAGTCGGAGCTCTAGGTGGGGATGTTCTTGAAGTTCTTTCAGTAATTCTTCTTCAGTTGGTTCTTTTAACATGTCCCTATGAGAAACAAGAATATATATAGACGTTGGCATATGTTTGTCATCGAAAAGCAACTTTTATGTCAACTTTTAAATCAGGAATGCATTGTACAAATTCCCATTGTGTCTTACCTAAACATAGAATGCACGGTAGTTCGTATCGTTATTTCATCTTCTCGCAGTCCTTCACTTAACTGTTGTTGATGTCTGTCCCATTTGGTGATAAAGTTCTGTAAAGGAAAGGGTAGTCAAGTTTTATTAGGAGTGCCAGCTTCCAACAGTTTCACGTAATGAGCACTCATATGGGCTGAAAACAGCACAATAAAATAGAGAAGCTGGGAAAGGGCTTGTTATCAGGAATCCAATAAAAAGAAGATAGAGAGGAGGAAAAAGAAGAGGCTGAGAAACATGAAGAAGATGATTTTTTACTTTTTTCTTTTTGTAAATCGAAAAAGGAATGAGAAACATAAAAAAAATGGAGTCACTCTAATTAGTGTATACAGCACTCCTGAACTTCACATCATGCTGGATACATGCAATCTATCAACTGCTTGACAGACTGACTGAAACTACGATAACAGTATATCGTTGCCATAGTTACTCACCTCAAGTATAAGGGCTGTGAAAAGGTTTATGCAAATGAGGACTGAAGTGAAGTACCATGCAATGAAGTACAGCTGAGACCATCTGGATCATAATATAGAAGGAATGATGTTAGTATAATATACGATTTATTGTAGTATTCTATTTAAATTTTGTTCCAAACACAACTTGAAAATTTTACCTGAAATTTTTGACTGCACGCTTTAGTCTTTGTCAACAGATTGACCCACTATTCAGTACACGTGACCTTGCAGATATGTGAGCCTAATAAGGGGTCATAGGTGATTGGAAATTTATATCGCCCTCCATCTCTGTTCAACGATGGTTTAATGAAGTGCCAGCATGTAGACAGCTCCCTTTGCTCCCATTCAAAATGTCTAGTTTCAGTGTCTAGGATATTTACGTTGTTTATGTTAACAATTTTTTTTGTACACCAAACACTATATCTGACGACACGTTTCCTTTTTTTCCATTTTCCCACAAAATTAGTTTACAAAATAAAGTAATATGTTGACGTGAACTCTCAAACTTCTTCATAGCATCTGAATTCAACTGGTATTTGTAACAATGTGATCAAGGAGAAGACCCTATTTGCTTTATTTACCATATTTCACATCTACTGTGCTTTGCCTTCACGTTCTCCTTTGTTCATCTGTCAGATGACTGCCTTCTCCCATGAGTTGGCACGGCAAGGAAGGCAGTCACCCAATTCACATACAAACAAGAATATACACACAGGTCAGTGCCAGTGAGTGTCACATTTCTTGAAATACTAAAAATTTTATATATATTAAAAATTGTGGTTCCAATTACGCTCAATCTTAGAATAACCGGGGTAGGTAGATTTTTTATTTTATTTTATTATATTTTTTTTTCGTGTGAGTGTCTAGTTTAGGTTTCCCATTGTTTTCCAAATGGTCTCTGTGTTACCGTAGCCGATGACGACAAATCGGTCTTCTAATTCAAGTGTCGGTCTTCTAATTCAAGTGTCGGTCTTCTAATTCAAGTGTCGGTCTTCTAGTTCAAAAAACCGGTCTTCTAATTCAAGTGTCGGTCTTCTAATTCAAGTGTCGGTCTTCTAGTTCAAAAAATCGGTCTTCTAGTTCAAGTGTCGGTCTTCTAACTCAAGTGTCGATCTTCTAGTTCAAGTGTCGGTCTTCTAATTCAAGTGTCGGTCTTCTAGTTCAAGTGTCGGTCTTCTAACTCAAGTGTCGCGTCCGCCTTCTCATTCAAAAGTTTTCTATACTACAGGCTACACTACACTACACTACACTACACTTTACTATACTATACTATACTATACTATACTATACTATACTATACTATACTATACTATACTATACTAGACCAATGGGATCTCATGTGAGGATGTCCGGCTTTCGAGATATGTCTCACACTTGCACAACATGTATCATCACATCATGGCATCAGATACTACTGTAGTTACTGAAAATTTGATACTAGTCACTTTAGACGTGGTATATATGTACACAAATATGTTGCAGTCTGACGCAATGCAGTCAGTTGTCAAAGCACTTGACTCGCCAGTTACACAAACAATCGACTGTAGCATTCCAAAACCACTACCAGTGTATCTCTTAAAACTATTATGTGATTCTCACGAAAAACACATTTAAATTTAATGGAGAATTCTACACACAAACATGTGTATGTAGCATGGGCTCTTGGACCTCACCCGAAATAGTCGACATAGCATTCCATGAACTGGAAAGTCGCATTATTTAAATCTACACGAATAAAATATCACTCTGGACACGTTTCAGGGATGACGTTTTCGTGATATTTTGTGGCACCAAAGTCGAACTAAATAATCTGAGTGAAAAAATAAACCAAATACATCCAACTTTCAAATTTTCGTTGGAAAGCTCAGATACGGAAGTAACATATCTTTTCAATCCACAAATGTCAACGACACCAATAACACAAAGTATTGGATATCAAAACTCATTCCAATATTTACACAGGCAATCATGCCACCCAGACTCAGTCTTCAAAGGGTCCATTAAGGGTCAAACGATCAGATAGATAGGAACATGTAGTAACGAATAAGAATTTTGAAGAAAGTGAAATTCTTCACCGGGAAACTGGCGAGGAGAGGCTATAATGAAACAGAAATAAATACTAGTAACTTGAGTCCACTATCATAATCCTGACATCTCTATTTGATGAACAACACAAGTAAACTCTGGGCAAACAAATACGGGAATACTATACTATATACTATACTATACTATACTATACTATACTATACTATACTATACTATACTACACTATAGTATAGTATAGTATAGTATAGTATAGTATAGTATAGTATAGTATAGTTCAGTATAGTATAGCATATCATAGTATAGTATAGTATTATAGTATAGTGTATAGTATAGTATAGTACTGTATAGTATATTATAGTATAGTATAGTATAGTATAGTATAGTATAGTTCAGTATAGTATAGCATATCATAGTATAGTATAGTATAGTATAGTATTATAGCTAGAGTATAGTGTATAGTATAGTATAGTATAGTATAGTATAGTATAGTATAGTATAGTATAGAAAACTTTTGAAAGAGAAGATGGACGTGACACTTGAGTTAGAAGACCGACACTTGAATTAGAAGACCGACACTTGAACTAGAAGACCGACACTTGAATTAGAAGACCGACACTTGAATTAGAAGACCGACACTTGAATTAGAAGACCGGTTTTTTGAACTAGAAGACCGACACTTGAATTAGAAGACCGGTTAGTCGTTATCGGCCACGGTACTGTGTTGTTTATTTCTTCCTATCAGATGTACAGCCATTACAGATTGGAAGAACAGTTTTATTTTGTCTTTTTAAGTTGATATCAGTTTCTGCATCTACTATTTCTCATGAGACTTCACATTTTTTGTGATTTTATTATTCTTTTTCTCAATTAAGTAAACAAATGTTCAGGGTCGGCAGTGAAAAGCTAGGTGGGGTCAGGTCACTGGAACCAAACAATTATTTTTGTTTTAGCCCTTATATGAAATTGTCAATGTATCCTTTGGTATTCCATACTCCATTTTGATCAGAATGAGGCATGGATATCACTGTTTGTATAATATTGCATTAGGATTGAAAAATCACGATTCAAAATAGGAACCTTTGGCATTATGTGACGTGACTCCGATGATTGATACTTGAGTCATTACAACCTGTGTGAGATTTGATGAACTATTTAAAAACTACCATGAAGTAGGTTATATTTAACCTTCGACTTCTTGTCAAATTTTGTCCAATTGTTATTTAGGTTTCTCTATCCTACTGGGTAGGTGTGAAGTGCAGCAATGCGTCAAATGCAGTAATGTGTCACTGACAAGTATCTCTTATCACCTGTACATGGAAATTACTGATTGTAATCCTAGTCTTGTGATGAATTCTGTTGTCCGCACGTTGCTCCTAGTCCTGAACCAAAACAAGTTATATATCAAACTGTCCCTCATTTATTGAACTATAATAATTAATTTATTTCTGTGTACAAGCTAGGCCACTGGTCTTTCGGTACAAGAAAATGACAATGTACAAGGTCAAAGGTGTCAAAGAAAAAAAACAAAAAAACAAAAAAACAACAATAACAAGAATTTTATGATGTCGTGAGTCCCCTTCGTTTCAAACTATCAAAAATATACTTTGGACGTCACATGATTACATTTATATTTTGTGTTTGCATTAAAAGTATGAAGTTTTGATATGTAGTATTTGAAGTATAATGTGTTATTTAACTATGTCTTTATATCATAGTACTGACACCCTGTATAATACCAGGCACACAAAACTCATCCCATAATTCACATGCCCCATTTCTTGAGACTTGACACACAAAAGTCACTGACTATTAATTTTTTTTCTAAAGGCCAGACACATACAATTCATTTTGTAATGATGTCCAATTTCATGGTAAAGACACTGTGATTACTACTTATTGCATACATTTCTATTCTGTTAACAAAGATATTTTCACTAATAGAAAATGTTTGAGCTTTTTACAGTCTTCAGCTTGTTCCAAAACACTACCGGTAATTTTAATTAACATACTGGTACAATGTGTTCATGTACAAGGCATTTTAATCACTAGGTACTTTTTCTTTTCGAAATTAAGTCTTTAATTAAGTCTTCCGGCGAAATAAGCGAAAATAAGTCTTTAGCGAAAATGTCCAGGTTTATAGTAAGTGTCCCATTTCATGATACCAGACAAATGTGATTATTGGGATGGAGTGGGGAGTATCCTTTGGATAGTGCCCTCTACCGATAGAATGCATTTATCAGAGGGGTGATACTTCCATGATTAAACTCTGTCATTACATTGTGTCTGTCATCATGAAATCCCAACTCTACTTGACTTTATCACAATTTTTCTTACCCTGTTGTGGCTGTCGAATACACCACCAGGAAAACTTGCCAATTATTAACAACCATTAAATTCCAAAGAACAACCAAGGCAGCCTATAGGTTGGACAAATAATGTGAAAAACAAAGACACGTTTTCAGAAACGTGTGAAGGTTTATACATTTAAAGTATTTCACCAAAGTTGTGAAGAGCTTGTATTTCAATGAAATGTATACAGCTATGCTAGAGATATCTGGGACAGCTCACTATCTTCTATTATTTCTACAAGATGTAACAATGGCAGACAAGTTTTCTACAACCTAGGATAGACAGACACAAATTAAAACTAAACACCAACATTGGTCTTACTTCTTTCCAATTTTTTGCAGGTATGCTATTCAAACTTGTGTCTCCAGTGAGGTGTGTGACTTATCAGCCCAAAGTAGTACACCATGATGATGATGACAAGATGTCCATGAAATTTAATGATCACTCTCAACACTTTTCTGATTTTGAGAGTAGCAATATTTTATATATAATATTAAGATAAGTAGCCCACTTTATATTGTATACTTACTGCAAAGTCGTCAAAGTTGTTTGGCCAGTATTCCAACTCTTCATACGTACCACATGTTGTACACACGGAACTACAGAGATGAAATTGACACAATGACTCTCAGTTTGATTGAATGCTAATGACATGATGAAAGCAAAGAAGATAAGATCATAATATATATCATCATTTTTGTTAAGATTTTGTCATCAATTCACAAAATCCCCTAATGTTTGCTGTTACTTTGTTTAAGAAATCTCAGACCCACTCTAAGTTCAAACTAACAAAAATATTTTTACAAGTTTGTACAAGAGCTTGGGGTGTAATGCAATCACTGCCACTTAGAATACATTTTGTTGCTTCTTAAATGCATTCCATATATTTGTGAAATTACACCTTGTGTATACAAGTGAAAGGGTTAAAAATGATGAACTTTGCATCTACTATCTTTTTATCAACTTACTGATTTAGAGTATTGTTTCCCTGACATTTCTCAAAATCTATGACGTCCTTGAAGAACTCAATCCCAAGTATTGCAAAAAAGTAATACAGCACCTACAAATCAATCCATATATTTGAAATTAAATTCAGAGTTGAGAATAAAGTTACAAACAAAAAAACCTACAAAACACATATTAAATGATAGCATTGAAGTAAAACTGAGTACATGTACTTTATTCCATGGGATTCGCAAACACTTGACATAATATAGCCTCCCATTAAAAAGCCATACGCCAGTTTTATTAGAAAAACAAAAGATCGTACAGTTTGGCCACTAGGAGTGCTGTTTGGAAAGCAGGGTCATGCACAGTAGTTGCGTATTACAGCCTCCTTTAATTTGCGAGAATCCTCATTTTGCAGTCTAAAGCAGTCAAACAGACTACTAACTCCTTGGACATAATTTTAGGAACTAACAGAGCTGTTTTAACCTCAATTTGTTGTTCGATATTAACCCTCACTTTTACACATTTCATGCCCTTTTGTAACATTTTTTTTTTATAGAAATGCCTGCAAGGTGGGTTTCCAAAATATGGTGTATTGTTACTACCTGTGCGCAATTCTGAGTTGACACCATGTCTCATAGTCATTACTGCTCACTTACGCTGACTATATTATATTGTATGACTCATACTTACCACTAGGATACCAGCAAATGCTTTCATGTTTTTGAGAAGGTCAATCAATGTTGTTGTTACCAACCTCATAGACTACAAGAAGAAACAATGGATCTCATGAGCATGATAGTTGATTTTTATAACTTGGAATACAAAATATGGATTCTTCTCTAGTTAAATTATATACATATGGCACTTTTTGTCTCATTCCTTAATAAGTCATTGAAAATAGACTTTCAAGGTTCAACCCTTTCAAATTTCACAAACTTGACCTGCTAAAAGTACAATGACATTTTATTTATCTGCTAAAAATGCTTTCCTTTATCTTGTTTTTTTTTCACCAGCGGTTTTCTTTTTATATGCAGACGAATACAAATCCTTTCAGGTTTGGGACTAATTTGTGTGCTCCATATCACGTCACTGTTGGACAGTCAAGGCTTTCCGAGTCTGTTCACACGTTACGCTGGAGTCACGCCTCCCAGCAAACTTGGTACCTTTGAGCTCCATGTGAGTAATCATCCCTGCCTGTTCAAGTCATTACTCCAGAAGTCCCCCAAAATTTGCTCTCGTCTTATGCTTGAGACAAAATTGATTGAGTGATGCAGCCTGCCTATCGAGTCTGTTGAACAATTACACTGAGTTTGAGTCAGGCACAGTAAAATCCCCTATCTCAGTGGGGTTTGAACCCATGACCTCCTGACTGCTTATATGGAGCTCTAACCACTACACTACAGGGAGCAAGTTTTCATCTTGCTAGTTAACAAAGGTAACAAAATCATTCACTTTCTGACACTTGTTCACACTGTGCAATCTTCGGTAAATAGTACAACAAAAATATTGAGGCCTCTGTGTTTTTTGTTTAAAACAGTAATCAGTGAAAAAATGACTTACCCTAATCTGTGGAATGATTCGAAGTAATCGGAATACAATCAACATATTTACAATTCGTAACAAATCCCACAAAGATATTTGACCTTCCCCCTGATTGGGTTGTTCCCTGTCAAAGAAAGGACACAAACCAGTCATTAGACTGGAGTAGGGCTGCTTCCTGTGAAAGGGACATAGGGTGGCCATACTTAAATAATTCTATGTTTCTCATGACTGAGTGATCAACCATATTGATGCCCTCTATGGCAGGATTAGAAAATCATCACAAAATCCCCGACTGTACAATGGCGACCCTACGAGCACATATCTGAGCGAAACTTGTCGATAACTGCTGAAATTTGGGAACATATAATAAAACAAATGGTTCAAAGATTCCTTCTAACTTAAATTGTCATTTCTCAGTTTTTCAGACTGTTTAGGTATGATTATGACATGAAAAGTATTACGAACATGTACAGATACACTTACTTTTTTATGTTTTTAAAAAAAAATTTAACCAACCAACCCATCATTTTTTTTAAAGGTACAGTGATGAGAAACATAGAATTAAGTATGGATGTCCATACAGTAGATATACAAAATACGTCAGAGAGTGATGATAAACTTTACATTCAGCTGCCAAAAGTGGATAAAATTACATAAAAATAGCAGCAGTTAGAGTAGACTTGAGCTAGGCTGCCCCTTGAGAATGCAATTTACACACAGAAATAGGTTCAATTCATGTAGGTTTGTTTTCATCATGAGACTACATCTAGCCTATATGTAGATGTGTAGGACTAAACACTCAAACACTGTTTCCGCTATCCTAACTGACATTTTTATTTTTTTGAATTTTCACTCTCTCCAACAAGTCTACAATGACAGCTTTGTCACACTGGTCTCAAATGACATTCCTTTACAGACCGTTATTAGTCAAATACACAATTAAGACATATTTAAATCAAGCCATCAGCTCACATGATGAATCCACAATTAGATGTCGTCATGGAAATATACAAATATGGTGGAACTGAAAATTCAACATGCATTGCATGTATCTATTTGATATATGTTGAATAAATTTTGATTTTGGAATCAGTGTCTCTATTTTACCTTTTTAGCAAATCAAATCTAAATAGAAGACTTACCCTGATGGAGAAAATGGAGTTCCATACTGTATACTGTGCCAAATTTCAACAATCTAAACGTTAACAGAAATTTATTTAATTCAATTTTTAGTTGTTAAGTTGATGAGTCAACATAAGATGCATTATGCATTCTTGTAATCAGACAATATATCTAATGGACTAGATCATTTAATAATAGACAAACTGTGAAAGTGAAAATTATGATGTTGTTAATTGTTACCATAGCAATACCTAACGCTACTGTTACAAATGACACAATTACAAAAAATGCTACCATAGCAACACTAACACCTACTGGTTACAGATGATACTATTAAACTCTGCTACCATACCAACACTAATAGCTACTGGTGACAAAACTTACAAAACTAATAGCTAGTACACCACAGTACAAAGTTTGTTGTATATCACTTGTACTGTTTTTAACTTAGTATGATACTGATAGATTAATTTCAGATTAAAGACTGCTGTAGAGTAAAAAAATGTTTACTTGAATTTGAAATAATTTGTATTGAAAAGATTACATATAGTTCAAATAATAACATTGCTATCAACAACCATATAGTTCTGAATGCAAAACACAAACTGGTAAATTTTACAAATGTATGTATGGTAGTACGGCTAGTTTGGGGCACAATGATGTACCAGCACAGTTGAGATTTGTCAGGAAATATAGAATTGCTATCATGGTAACCAACTTACCACTAATGCAATGGTTACCGTAGCATCAAAGATATTACTTTTACTGGATATGTATTTCCGGAATCCAAGTGCCCACAACTTCACAGTCTGAAAATGTAGAAATGTACATGAAAAACTTGAACCATGTCTGTAGCTTTCAATTGAAGCAGTTCACAATGCGTGTCTTTGGGTCTCATGGTGTGAAAACCTAGACAGTAACTAATAGAGGGAGTCTCAAACAAAACTCTGTTTCTGAGACGAAATTTATGTGATTTACGAAATACTCTTTCCCCCAATTGAGTGAACTGTCATGGCAACACGCCTACCCAAATTCCATGTTGCATCACCAACTTCAAAACTTCAGGCCAGTTTTCTAGTAACAAGGCCACTTCAGACCTGAATTTTAATGTGGTTTACAAAAAAATTCTATATACATACATAAATCCATCAATAATCCGTTCTTAGTGTAAAATAATATTAATGTAAACCTTTAGTGGCATTAAAATCATCTCCTGGCATTTTTAGGACAGTAGATGACATACTGGGGTTTCCTTAACATCTACAATATGTATACACTGAGTTGATCATGGACTATATATGAATATAAGGTAGGAGTTCCTTAATCTCAGATTATGTCCCATTATCATAGAAAATATAATTTTTTTTTTGGATTGTGTCAATTTCAACACATGTATTCCCTGAAATCTTATCATATCCTTGAGCCAAACATTAAAACATTATAACGATATATATTATAGGTATAGATCGCAGATCCATATGAAATGAACATACCAGTTCCAGGAGATAGTAGACCACAAAGACAAAGTTAGTGATAGCTAGCTTAGAATCACTGTAACTTAGGGCTTGTTCATACTGTACTGCCAACTCAACCTATCAGTAAAAATAAAAGTTACGTGAATGTAACAAATTGTAATACTGGAAAATTTGAAAACACAATGGAATATATTTATTCATTTGATATGGAATTTTATATCTTAAAATCTAAATCTGCACATCTTGAGTTGTTCCATAAAGAAGACTGTTGCAATGGTGTGGAACTACCTAAATTTATACAATATTTAGCATGTATTACTAGAATATTGCACACACGCTGTTATGGCTGGGATGTTACACTTGTAATCAACTCACCATCATACATGTATTAAAAACAAAATCAAATTGAAAAAGAATGAAATTAACAAGGTGGATATCAATTACAAAGTCCTCCATGCAAATAACTGATGCCATCTCTTAAATCATCCATTCATGCAAAGGAACAAGAAATAAAATGTTGGTTATGTAACCATAGCAACACAATTAATGATATAGCAGGTCCTGTACTCACAATTGAAAATGTAGATTTAATGACATTGTTTATACTCACTGTTATACAGATGACATTAGCTAATGCCACCAGATTACCAAAGTAATTGAAGTATGGGTGGGCAATACAGTACTGAAGTTTCTTCAGGTGTACGTTTTCAATGTATCTCATTTCTGGTTGCTGGAAAGTGTACGGTAAAGGAAAACAAGTTTTGTTGTTGTAATTTAAGGTTGATAAGTAAATAAAATCTATCTGAGTTCCCAAGGTATTTATACTAGGATTCAACTATGAAACCAGGTTTATGAAAATCTATGCAAGTTTAGCATGTTTTGCCCTCTCTTTAACTGGGTTAGCCAAACCTTTGTATCCATGCTGTCCAATAAGTAGAAAGACATAAAAGTGTCTAGTCTAGATGCTATCTGGGAGACTGAATCTCAAGATTTGAGGCCACAGATTACATCTTGACTATAAAGCCTTTCGAAATAGACATGGTTCCAAGCTACCCATGAAAAGACCCATTTAATTTTTTAATTTCTTCATATAACACTTTAGACACTGTTCTAAGCTAGTGACTCTAGTGAGTATTAGCTATCTAGACTTGGGTCAATAAATGAAAATTTTGTGTGTGAATGAATGGAAAAAATCACACTATACACTACAAATGAAAGCAAGTTGATATGCTTGCAGACTGGATCTATTGTATTCTTCAATATCATGACCTGTTCTGTACATGAGTGCTAACTAAGTCTAACATCCAGACAGGCATTTCACCAAATATGCTAACTAAACACTGATGAAACATGACAGTGTACAATCTCAATGGTCTGTCAACTCACTACAAACATCACAATGTACAATCCCAATGGTCTGTCAACTCACTACAAACATCACAATGTACAATCTCAATGGTCTGTCAACTCACTACAAACATCGCAATGTACAATCTCAATGGTCTGTCAACTCACAATGTACAATCTCAATGGTCTGTCAACTCACTACAAACATAACAGTGTACAATCTCAATGGTCTGTCAACTCACTACAAACATCACAATGTACAATCTCAATGGTCTGTCAACTCACAATGTACAATCCCAATGGTCTGTCAACTCACAATGTACAATCTCAATGGTCGGTCAACTCACTACAAACATCACAATGTACAATCTCAATGGTCTGTCAACTCACAATGTACAATCTCAATGGTCTGTCAACTCACAATGTACAATCTCAATGGTCTGTCAACTCACTACAAACATCACAATGTACAATCTCAATGGTCTGTCAACTCACAATGTACAATCTCAATGGTCTGTCAACTCACTACAAACATCACAATGTACAATCTCAATGGTCTGTCAACTCACAATATACAATCCTAATGGTCTGTCAACTCACTACAAACATCGCAATATACAATCTCAATGGTCTGTCAACTCACTACAAACATCGCAATATACAATCTCAATGGTCTGTCAACTCACTACAAACATCAAAATATACAATCTCAATGGTCTGTCAACTCACTACAAACATCGCAATATACAATCTCAATGGTCTGTCAACTCACTACAAACATCGCAATGTACAATCTCAATGGTCTGTCAACTCACAATGTACAATCTCAATGGTCTGTCAACTCACTACAAACATCGCAATGTACAATCTCAATGGTCTGTCAACTCACTACAAACATCGCAATGTACAATCTCAATGGTCTGTCAACTCACTACAAACATCACAATGTACAATCTCAATGGTCTGTCAACTCACTACAAACATCACAATGTGCAATCTCAATGATCTGTCAACTCACTACAAACATCGCAATGTACAATCTCAATGGTCTGTCAACTCACTACAAACATCACAATGTACAATCTCAATGGTCTGTCAATTCACAAAGTACAATCCCAATGGTCTGTCAATTCACTACAAACATCGCAATGTACAATCTCAATGGTCTGTCAACTCACTACAAACATCACAATGTACAATCGCAATGGTCTGTCAACTCACTACAAACATCACAATGTACAATGTCAATGGTCTGTCAACTCACTACAAACATCACAATGTACAATCTCAATGGTCTGTCAACTCACTACAAACATCACAATGTACAATCTCAATGGTCTGTCAACTCACTACAAACATCACAATGTACAATCCTAATGGTCTGTCAACTCACTACAAACATCACAATGTACAATCTCAATGGTCTGTCAACTCACTACAAACATCACAATGTACAATCTCAATGGTCTGTCAATTCACAATGTACAATCCTAATGGTCTGTCAACTCACTACAAACATCACAATGTACAATCTCAATGGACTGTCAACTTACAATGTACAATCCTAATGGTCTGTCAACTCACTACAAACATCACAATGTACAATCTCAATGGTCTGTCAACTCACTACAAATATCACAATGTACAATCTCAATGGTCTGTCAACTCACTACAAATATCACAATGTACAATCTCAATGGTCTGTCAACTCACTACAAACATCACAATGTACAATCTCAATGGTCTGTCAACTCACTACAAATATCACAATGTACAATCTCAATGGACTGTCAACTCACAATGTACAATCCTAATGGTCTGTCAACTCACTACAAACATCGCAATGTACAATCTCAATGGTCTGTCAACTCACTACAAATATCACAATGTACAATCTCAATGGAGTCAACTCACAATGTACAATCCTAATGGTCTGTCAACTCACTACAAACTTTATTCTTACATATTAATTTGACAGAAATGAGCTCCTACCCTTTTCCATGTTGTATCCCTATCCAATTCATCAAACACTTCTTGGAATTGATTTGCATTTAATGTACCTCCAATATCAGTATCCAGTTCCTAAGATGAAGTAAAAAGTACAACAGAGCTGTTGTCAATCAGATTGAATATTACAATCTTGGAATCACAACACACTTTAAAATTTTATCTGGCAGGTCAAAAAAAAGTCATCTGTTGAAGGCTATCATAACATACATTCTTAACTGACAATTTGTGTTGAATTACAATTGAAGCAAGTTGAGGATAAACAAATAGTCATCAGGGCTTGACAAAAATCGTACTACCATTGAGACAGCAGTCATATAGTCTGGCTCAATTAGTAAAATCTTATTAACATTGCTACATTGTATCATTTGGTAGGGCAATATTGAAGTACAATTGCTACAATTTAATCCAATGACATGCCTGAACAAAGTATAAACTGTTACAATGTATATGATTTGGCAAATAGTCTAGATGCTAATGTGGTTATCAAATTATTTCTGAGATCTTGAGATTTGATGCCATGGATAGCAAAAAGACTAATTTGGCAGTAATCTGCTAGAAAGATGATGGTAGATCACACAAAGACAACATAGCAGTTTTGGCAAGACTTTTGTCAACAGAGGATGAAAAGAAGCAGTGAGACTAAGAGGTTTGTTGAAGCCACAAATAGATGATAAAATATAGCCATATCAGTAAGATACATTGTGTAATTGTCAAGCCAACCGACTGTTTGTAATTGGCTGGGTTCAATTATATGCTATTTTCAGTTGTTTATCAAAGTAGAAAAACTGAAGAAAGGTTATTCCCCTTTCTTTACTTTTTATATAATTAAAGTCAACATGTTATGCAATATTCTACTGAGAGGGCAATGACCCTCCTTAAAAGTCCATACCCTGGCTTAGCTCTACATATCATGTTTTAAATAAATTGAGACCCTGCTGGGGTCTTTAAAGGAAGTGACTTATTGGGTTAGCGGGTAATAATTTGAAGCAGCTGCTGGAAATTCCTTCCTGTCATTGTACAGTAGTGAATACATGTGGTGTGGTAACTACTTTAGGCAGACAGAATCAGTACGAGGGTGGACAATGCATTGAGATCAGTAACGGCAATGCTCTGAGATAGATACAAGGTGTATAGTTATCATAGGTATAGAAAGCCATAAGTCGATACAAAGCAGGATGACTTTTCACGCTGACATCAGACAGGTTGTTATGCTTTGTTATGCCATTCTCGTGTTGCTCACAGGAACATACTGCACACAAACAGAAGACTACTCCAGTGAACTTACTAGTAGTGGTGATGTCTGTGAAGAATTCAGCAAAATCTGTGAGAACGAATTCTACTGTGCGTACATGTTTTCTGTACCAAACCCTCAACTTGAGTCGTGCCCAGAACTGAATGAACTGACCTCTGACCTGCGAGGCATGAACCAACAGATTCAGAAACATACCAATAAGTTGGAAGAGGTCGCCATTGAAATTGAAACACAGCAACGTTCAGTAGAAGACCAGTACGACAAAATCCACAATCAACATGAAGAAATATGGACTCACGGTGACCAACTGGACCGTCACTGGCAGTGGATTGAACGATTACAAAAACAGGTCAAGATTACAAACGAAGTAATCAGTGATTGGCAGTTACAAATCGAACAGATGTGGGATCACATCGAAGAACAGAACTGGGTACAGGAGTTAAGATTTCAGATGGAACGCCAGCAAATGATTTTGGAACGTCAGCAGAGACTGATGGAAGAACAACAGGAAGCACTGGATGACCAACAACGTCTCTGGGAAAGAGAACAATCAACTGTATTATCTCAGATGCAGGAATGGATGATGCAGCACCAGAATGACCTGATAGAATCCATTCGACTTGCCCAACAACCTAGCAGTGATGACCCTGTCATTCAACAGCTGTGGAATATCATTCACCAGTTGCAGGCCGAGAACTACAATCAACAGGTCAACTTAGAGAAATATCAACAACAAATCGTATGTCTGGAAGACAGGTACATGGAAATGGAAAGGGAACTAGGAGAACCAAACCAACAAACTCGGGGTAAGAAAAGTCATCAGTTGTTGTCTGCCTGTAATTACAATATAGTGTCCTTGCACTCCTGGGTAGCAAAGCTAAAGCATTTTTGAAATAGATATGGTAGCAACCTAATTACATGATAAATATGCCTTCTCAATCTATGTCTTTGTCAACAGGATGACTCACAATTTCACACCCTATCCAAAGAGTCTAGTAAAATTGCACTGTGATGTTACAAAAACAGGTGATAGTTTTTATAAATCATACTGGAAGAAAAATGTAGGGCAGACAGATAAATACTGGTGACAATGTATATATGAACATTTCCACATGTGATCAGACACTGAAACATCTTGTTACATCAATTCTTTTTATGCCAAAAATTGCCAAAAATTTACATATTATTCAAATTTATTTCTACATTACAACAATGTTATTAGTAATGTATAACTTGAAAATACAGAACAAGCTGTTAATCAATAAATAACTTCTTTTGGTACAAACAATTTTAGCCAGATAACAGTTTGGCATAATTTTATTTTGGTTGATGAAAAAAAGTTGGTTACAGTCTACATGAACTTTTAATATTATTCTATTATCCGTTTTGTCAGTTATAAATGAATAGATTAAATTTCACTCATATGCCTTCAATACCTATAGTTACGCAGACTTTAACCATGAAAGTGATTCCAATTTTAAGCTGTTTTAGCTAAAACTTCTCACAGGAAATAAACTATTTAAATTAGTGTTCAGTCAAATTTAACATATATTTGCAGTATGCAATGATTGTTGAATTCTTACAGGATCACGAAGTCACAGTTAGTGTTAGATTGTGTCATTCAGCCCTAATCAGTCTTCTCACAGATTTGGGTGCTGGCTGATAGAGACAGCGTCTGACAGACTTAAAGTTAGTGTGTGTGTAAATTGGGTACAGCACTGAAACATCTTTTCTCTACTTTGATTTATTTAACAGCTGTTGACCCTGTTATCAGGCCAGCCACATTCTGTACCAACAGGAAGATGAATGGTTACTTCCATCCTTATCATCAGATGCCAGAATTCAACGCAACCCAAGACTCACCGCCAAGGGATGTTGCTCACTTTACAATCCAGGATGTCCACTATATTGTGTATGTTTACGGCAAACAGTGCGAGATCTTTGTTTATAAAAACAAGACATTTACACTTCGTCAAGTCATTCAACTTGAGTCGACTCTCCAGTATGAGTACCTCAATCACTTTATAGAACATTTTGAGATTAATTCTAAGCACTATTTAGTAATCGGACATGCAGATGAATACGGTCATATCATTTATATCTGGGTTAATAATATGTTTATTCAATATCAGTTACTGGAGGCTGAAAAGAAACAAGTTAAAGACTGGACTTTCTTCTCTATAAAGAACAATAATAGAAAACGCTATTTCTTAGCTGTGGCTGTAAACCGTGAGTTACAGGGCAACTATAAATCTGCTGCAAACAGTACAGTATATCGCTGGAACGGTCGACTTTTTGTTCGCTTCCAAGATATCGAAACTGCAGGAGCTCGGACTCTCACCTCCTTCACGATACAAAACGACGTTTACTTGGCTTTCGGGTTTAGTTATTTGCTAGATTCCGATGAACCTTACGATGTTAAGCCAGAAATCTACAAATTTAGCCGCTCCACATCGAAGTTTCAACCTTTTCAAACTCTTTCTATTCCCGGCTGGTCAACACACATGACTACTTTCCAAACACAGGACAACTTCTATTTGATCGATGTTAAATTTATGGATACGACTGGCTCCTATGAAGTGATATCACCACTGTACAACTGGGATCCAAACACCCAGCAATTCCACATCTATCAGAACATCAGCAGCAAGGGATCTACCAAGGCATGTCCATTCAAGACACCGGATGGCGAGCAGTATCTTGTGATTACCAATGCATGGGATGACCAGTCTTCTGCCAATGCCCAGCATGCCATGATTTACCAGGATGACGGTACACGTTTTGCCACCTGGCAGGTTCTTCAACTTGACCTGGTTACAACATGTATTGCATTTGAAGCAGATGGTAAGACCTATTTGGTCTTGAAGAAAAACGTTTATGAATTATTTCCATGAAATCTAGACTCCTGATATATTTTTACAGCTGCATGTTCACAAAATTCTCTAATCACCCCGTTCTCTGGGGTATGATATCAATATGTGATATATATAATGTAGGTAGGGATTACTTTTCAGAGTCTCAAGTTCTTTTGTAATTTGAACATACTTTCTTGTGATATTACTCCAGCATGATCATATTTGATATGCAAAGATAGAAACAAACTAAAACCACTATTGTGACATGTTCACATTCTCCCAATTTGTACTTAAGTTGTGTACAAACAAATACCCCCTGGGAAGAAAGACGATTAATCTACCAATGTATGTTGACATAATTACACCATAGATTTCTCCCCAACATCTATGATTACACTCGCAACAGAATGATTCAAGCTATGGAGAGACTCATGCAGCAGTTTTATTTGTGTAGACATGGGCATTTTTTAGGGACTTTCAGTGGTTGCACTGCCTTGATCACATATGATTATATCTGCTTCATCAAGGTGTCACTATCTCCCAGTTACAAGCTGTATGTAACCTACTGCATGTATGTGCCATGTCAATAGTTCTACTTCATATCTATCTTAGCTTGTTGAAATTTAGGGCATTGTATTCATAACTGAATCAGATATATAAAGATGACATTTATAGTGTCAAAATTAAGACAAGCAATAAATTTTTTTTTGAAACACAACAAATTGTTGGATTGTTCAAATTCCTGCACATCAACACTACATCTGATAAACAGGAAATCCTGTGGTTTGACAACAGGAGTCATACCAACTCTTACATTATCGGTTTAAATATTATGTTTCATAGAAAACCAAAGGGATGTCATGTTGTTCCATCTTGATGAAATTCAAAAAATATTACAAAAAAGATGAAGATTTCTTTATGGATTGATACTTATAATTATATTAAAAACTGTGATATGTTATACAAACTGTGTGATATGTTACACAAACTGTATGATATGTTACACCAAGTGTGTGATATGTTACACAAACTGTGTGATATGTTACACAAACTGTGATATGGTACACAAACTGTGTGATATGTTACACAAACTGTATGATGTTACACAAACTGTATGATATGTTACAGCAAGTGTGTGATATGTTACACAAACTGTGTGATATGTTACACAAACTGTGTGATATGTTACACAAACTGTGTGATATGTTACACAAACTGTGTGATATGTTACACAAACTGTGTGATACGTTACACAAACTTGTAATGATTTGAACTTGGTTATGGAAACCTTTTCAGGGGATTATCAGCTACACAATGATAGCTGTTATTGAGTGTAGCTAAACTTTATTTGTGGCAGTCATTGCTAAGATAAGTTACCGAACCTCTCTCAGATACAAGGTATCGGAATTTGTGATTCAGCTTACTAGATTTCTGAAACCTGAGTAAAATCCTTCAGGCTGTAAAGTTTGTGAAAATGAATGTTCAGGGACTCTGGGTTTTTAGTTACAAATAAACATTTCTACTCAGAGCAAATTTTTTTTTTAGAAGTATTCAAGTAAATCTCAAATTTCACTGACTCCAAATCGGTTCATGTGTCTTGTCTGAAACACGTTTAGACAGCCCGTTGTAGTACATGATGTTGACGAGATGTCAGTGAAAACTTCGGACTGGAATGTATGTTTGTTCACAGTAACTGACTAATGTGTCTTTTCCCATCAAAGGGTTTATGTAGTTCTACAAAACTTAACATTGAACTCTAAACCACAGATATTTAGCCTAGAGTGATGAAAGATGATGTCATTATACAGATGATGGAAACTTTGGACTGAGCTTAATCTCCTACTACACGGGCCAGATACAATATAATGTCCCATGAGTGAAACACCAAGCCTACACCATTTTAGCTATAATATAGATATTTGTAAAGCACTTTGAGCACCCAGACTGGGTGGGAAAGAGCTATATAAAAACCAACATTATTATTATTTATTATTATAAGTGTAGTAACAGATAATATGCTCTGTGCAATGATATCATGGAAATTAAGGCACAGAGATTATTCAAAGAAGGTCTGGAGAGAAAAAATTACAAGCAATTCAGAAAATTTACTGCATTGGAAGATAAACTGAATTTTTATTCTTTCACTAGAGCAAATTATTTGATTAGCAAACTTACCCTTATCATATTTTTCTTGCAAGTCTTCCCCATTTTAGCCTTCATGACAACTGTTCTTGTAACGTCTACTGGTACAATACCCCTGCAGATGAACAAAATGAGAGAATAATTAAATATACACTATTTCCAATATTTGTATTCCTTCAGTCAAGGAAAATACGAGTGACATATACACCATGTATTTTACAGAAAAAATTGGGGAAAATGATGTTGATTTGGGACATTTCAACTCATACTTCAAATACTACAGAACCAGTGATGTACTTGACAATATATATTAGTCATCACAGAAAATAACCAGAAATCAAATCCTGCATGTCTGTTGGAATTCCTACAGCTTGGCTAGCATGTTATCTTATTAGAAGTATATATAGAACACATAACATTATAATTAATATTAAAATCTTGGTATATAACCTAGTAACAATACAAATATTTATCTCCCAAATACTCACCTTCGTCCAGGGTTATAACCCCTTGAACGTGTACTTCTTAATACTTCATATGCAGCACGTACTGCAAGACGTCGCCGGAAAAAGCTAGCTTGCACTGAACTCTGCAAAGGAAATAAGTACAGCTGAGTTTTGACAGAAACATTTTACAATGTTACACAACAAACACTATCTTTCCTAATTTCTGGGGAAAAAATCAGATGAACACTTGGTAACATATCTTTCCTAGTATTATAATATAATTACCACATAAAATAGATGACTAGCTGAAAACCTGTTTCATGTTCACTCGACTCATCACTCTACCTTTCACTATACCAATTCTCCAACTTGGCACCAAACGTAACATATCTTAGTAAACAAATGTAGTTTTTGACTTTAGCTATTTACACAGACATTTCCCAGAACTACAACATTACTGGGTCTTTAATTAAGTTCTGCTTAAAATGGGAGCATTTTAAATTTTAAATTTTCATTGCCGGATCAGTGTCTGAACACTTCCCAGTGTATACCAAGCCAACATATACAGTCCCCAAAACACAACTAATTTAAAAAATACAGTGACAGATTTCTTTCCTGTAATATATTCATAATACTGTACTCAAACATTAGGAGATAAAAGATTTGTAGTACTCTATAAAATGGCAGTTTCATAGATGCTCTAGAAGCTCTGTGAGCATGTTAATACACGGTCAAAGTCATCTTGGGCTAGCATAATGAGCATCGTGTTAATCCAACCCCTATTTACACGAAGAGTAAGCCTTTAAAAGCAAGTGTAATGAAAAAACAGAGCAATATAAGTTAACATGTAAAGTACTACAATCCATAAAATTTTGCATAATTACAAACTTGGGAGAACAATAATGACATGTGCCCATATGACAAAGTTTTACAGTTCAGCACCATCCAATCTGATGCAGATCCAGTCTTTTGTAAAAGGTCTATCAGACACAGAAACTTACAAAAATGTAGTTAGGGTTTATAACACAGAAGTAGTCTACTTGACAAACTTTTATGAATCAGTTTTACGTTTAATACATGTAAGAGAATCCTTACCTGTAAATAACCTCTAAACTGGTTGTAAATGACAGCAGTTAACATGTTCAAGAAAAAATACATCCCTGAAACAGACAAACAAACAACATTTCTATAAATACACAGTTATCTATGGGTGACAGTCAAGTTATGAGGGAGTAAAACCTATACACTGGTAATACTAAATCCTAAAAACTTTCAAATAAGTGTTACTTTGGCCTAATCAAAAAAATATTGTGCGGTTCTGGATACAATCAATTTTAAAATAGGTGGGGTACGTAGATTTGTTATTTTACTTCCGTATATATTTTTTTCTGTGTGAGTGTCTAGTTCAGGTTTGCCATTGTTTTTCCAAATGGTCTCTGTGTTGTTTATTTCTTCATCAGACGCACAACTATTACAGATTGGAAGAACAGTTTTATTTTGTCTCTTTACGTTGATGTCACTTCCACATACACTATTACTAGTGAGAATTCACAATTTTTGCATTTATTATTTTTTTCTCGAATATGTAAAAAAAAGTTTACGCAGGGAAAACTAGGTGGGGGCCGGGTAACCGGAACTAAATTCTTTTTACGGCCTTATCTCTATATGATATAAGGAAATGACCTTGAAAGTGAATACTAAGGATGATCATAATCTGGTTATGAGTGATACACACATTAAAGTCATACTACAAGGTGTTACTACCAGCATTACGTCTAATTTGTACTGTAAACTTGGAAATCTTCGCTAAAGACTTATTTTTAAAATAAGTAGCGACTAAAATGCCTACACAATGTACTAGTCTGGTAGTTAGTAAAAAGAGAACTAGCTGAAGACTGCATAAAAATCGCAAATCTTTCTGGCAGTGAAAATATCTAGGTTTACAATATTCATTATGTATTATGCGTGAATACATGGTTTGGGGTTTGACAATATCAAGTGATAGTTAAATATGCATCAGAAAGTTGAACAATACAAATCAGTTTTCAAATGCAGCAAATTACTCAAAAAAACCTAAAAATTCAGCTTAAGTGGTGACAATAACACTAATACAGTTACAAAAATATAATTGATAACATCTTTTACTGTCCTAGTCATAGAGTTGTATTAAAGTATGCAATAAATTAGGAAATGAGATGAGATGTGAAATACTAAAATGTATACTCACCAATCACAAGGAATATGATAAAATATAAAGCATAGAATCTATTGGCTGTGTATGCAGGAATCATTACTGTAATAAGATAAAAATAAAGATAGTCAAACATCAAAATCATGCCACAATTTACTTCAAATTCTCTAATATTTGTTTTTATTCAGACAAACTGATATATATTATATATGTGCGACATCTACACATTTGCTCTACTATTAAACTATGTAGAGAATTATGTAGGTTTGTATACCACTTACTGTTACTAACCGTACATTAAAAGGTATTGTGTATATATCAAAAGTTTTGCACCAGAATTTGTGTAAATAACACTTCATCTCCAAATAAATTCAAAGTGTTGCTACTTCTCACATCTTTTTAAAATCTTTACCACAATGAAGTAAAAGCCTACAAGTGTGTGAGATTTTGTGTTAATATTGCCTTTGCACACGTAAAGACCAACCCTGATGTTCGCCATGATGTTCATAATGCAATTAACATTCTCTTAGTTTTCCAATTAGTTTCTTACACTGCAAATACTTCTGAATCTATAGTGAGAACATTTGTTAACTTTGTTGATGCAAGAGGAACGCCTCTGGTGTCTTTTTTCATTTTAAAGGATGTGTAATTTAATTCATATTCGATTAATTTCAAATAGTAATATTGATAACTTGTTAAAATACTGTACTGAAAGGACTTACCATCTGGATTATTGGCAGTAGTTAAAAGAACTAACAAACTCATAAACGACGTTGATAAACTGGAAAACATGTGTTCTCCCTCTTCATCAACCTTTTTATGTGACTATAATTAAAACAGAACAATAGAATATTAATTAGCTGATAATAGATAATGCATACACAGAGTACATCAAACAATATTTGCTGTCTTCTGTCTGACTTGGGGTGTCAAAATAACAATGTTGAGGATCTTCAAGACTGTAAAATAGACGTTGGTAGCACTACAATAATCTAAGCCCTACTGTGGTGTGTACGTAATAGGAGCATAGTGCAACCAATGACTGTCTTTTCCATTCTAAAGATTTGACAGAGATTCAGAATTCTGCTATAGGTTATCATGCACAGAAACTTGTAGTTTTAAAGCTTTTTAAAAATATTCATGTAAGTAACTAATAAGTCCATAATTACCATACATGAAGGAAGTACTAGTAATTGAAAGTGTACTGTTATGGTTACACTTTCTGAGTGTTGGTTGGTTGGTTGTCCAGTGCAGACAAACATGGGGAGCACCCTGAGATGTACTTATAAATAAAATTACTAGCAAAACGATCCATAATTAGTTTGGGTCAGCTACTAATAAAACTAAGTTAATTAAAGACACATACACAATGACTTGTATGTAGTCAGCAGTGTCCCCTCTAAGCCAATTTGACACGCCACTGACGCACACAATTTCTAGTGACGCACCAAAATTTGGTGTTCCCCTATCTCTTACTATGTGGTGACTCACAAGAAATGTCAGTTTTTCTCGTTTTGACTCACCAAAATTTGGCTATCATTAGAGGGCAGACTGTTTATCAGTGTGATATACTTACAACATATGAGTTTGGACTGGGAGTTGTTTCATTGCCTGCAGGTCCCAGTGGAGAATCAGCCTGGAGTGAACACAAAACAACGTTGCATAATTAAAATTGTGTACAATAATACATTATATGTACTATCACACCATACAGTAAACCTAGATATTTTCACCACAAGAAAAGTTTGCAATTTTGCAGTCTTCGGCTACTTTCCAAATACTTATTTTTATCAATTTCCAGACTGGTACATTGTGTATCAACATCTCAAAACACACTGCATGGAAAGCTTTACATGTATTACCAGATTTCCTCCCCTGTCATTAAGTTCCCAAATCTTAGTGAAAACACTGTCAATAAACTGGAAGACAGTAATAATTAACAGACAAAATGAACTTTATGATGTGTATTATTATCAATCATAAATTAAATTATTTTCAACACTTACTCCTGGTTTGGGGAACAGCAACATTCCAAATATAGTAAAAATATACATATGTAAGAGTAACAACAATATTACACTGGAAAAGAATCAAGAAAAATATATATTAATAATTGCCAAACTATTACAAGTGTATTAAATACATATTTCAACTCAAAGAGTCAACAAATTTCTTGAAAGTGAATCCAACATTTGACATCTTGTATCATCTGGGGTGTTATCATGTCGAAGAAATTTTTTGACCTGTCTGTGAGTAGAAATTTTCATTTAATACTATGAACCTATGGTCCATGAATATTTGTTCTCACATCACGAATGTCTATCATGCATCGATATAATAATTTAATGTTCATATGTCTCACATACATGTCCTGTGGTAAATGGTGATCATCTAAACTTTGAACCTGCCATAACATAAGGTCAAAGGTCACACACAAGGCCATAGGTCGTAATGTTCTTCCTGAACAAGGTAAAAAGGGGGTGCCAAGCACTCTTGTAATTTGGGGGTTAAGTGAAAATTATACTCCAAACACTTAGCTTCATGCAAAAAATGATATCATAAGTTATAACAGCTATGGATGCCAAGACTCTCCCTTCATGAACAGTCAAATACAGAAGGTTTCATTGATCCCTGTCCCCTTGTGTGAAAATTCTGGAGAGAAGTTCTGAACAATGGGTTGTATATTCTTGCCATTTCCAATATATGCAGCTTTTCAATACCTGAACACTTCTGGTAAAGTTCTTTTGATGCTCCGTACTGTCTTTTTCATCAATGTGGAATTTTGTAGTAAAAAGAATGGACGAAGAAGTCGACGAATCCGTACAAGCTACCACATACAAAAAAAGAAAAGAAGACACATCACAGTCAATCATTCACATAGATGCATTAGTAATTTTCTAATCAACATTCTCAAGTTGAAAAATGTGCTATTTCGCTATATCACAAAATATGGTGAGAATGACACTGTAACAACCACATTCACCATTATTTCAATATTAATTTCATTCAATATTGTCACTATGACTGCAAGGTACTCTCAGTTTATGTTAGTTATTTGTTAACAAAAAGGAACATCACATGAAGTTCAAATCATTTCTAAGTTGTCTAACAAACTAAATGTATTAGCCACGCATTTCATTTTTTTCCCCTAGATTTCAGTATTTCCTTGATATGATAGACACACCTACCTCGTGACAGACAAAAGCCAAGGACACTATTAGATCAATAAATGATATCGATACAATGATAACATACGCCAATAACCATTTACTTCTGACAAACTGAGTTTTACCGATCAGATACCCCTGTATATAATAAATGAAAAATACATACACCACAAAAGTTGACTCATGATAATTGCTATGCTAGGAGCATGTTTATTGCCATGAAAGGAATACATACATGTTGCCATGACAACTGATACTCAAGGAATATATATTATAACAAAATATTTTCTGAAGTTATTGTTCACTTCATACTTCATTTACTTTGATAAAAACATGCTAAATATCATAAGTGACATTACAGTCATTTTCAAAGAAGTATCCCTAGAGGGCACTCCAGATAGGCAAAAATGAGGGCTAGTATAAATAAACATTGCAATATGAAGCAGTCAACAAAATGCACCTAAGTTCTGTCCATCTCAAACGAAATTTGCAATACTCAGATAGACTAGTTGAGAATGCCATAACTTTTTGGTGTGCAACACTGGGAAATATTGATTTTTAAGACTGTTAGAGAATGCCAATGTAATGGTTTTCATTTCTAATCCAAAAGCTGTCATTGAACAGCACTCCTAGTGGCCACACTTTACAATCTTTTGTTTTTCTGATAACCAGCATATGTATGTGTATTGTGTCAATCTCACCTTGACAATAGCATCAAATAGAAAGACCAACAAACAGATAGCTTCTATACATTCTGTCAGTCCACAAGGTGGATTTCGTACATCACCTCTGTAGCGTGGATCAGAACTCCAGCCAGTTGTTACTGATGATGGGTATTCAAAGAATGCTAGTAGGAGAATAATTGATATGGTTCCATAAAGGCACCTACATGATATAAAATGAAAATTTATCAACAGTACATAAATCAGAAATTATGGTCATTAAAAATCTTCTTTGGGGGGGGGGGGGAGAATGGAGCTCACAAAACTTTAACCCAATCAATTCTGGTAACTGCATATTGGTTTGTCACAAGGAAGGAAATTCTCAGTACCTGCAATAGCATTTTACCTAATGTTAGGGTCAAAATAGAACAAGTTGAGTTATTGCTCACACACGCCTATACTAATGCAAGTGAAGAATGTGGAGCGGAATTTATGGTGTCGATTTGTGTCAACCAAAATATTTTATATTTGAATTGTTATTTTTATGATGCTATTTCATGTACCAAGAATTCCTATGGTGTACCTCAACAAACAGAAACATAGGGAGTCTTGCATATAAAATTGGGAGGAAATATCATTCAGATAAAGGCAGATTCAGATATACTTTACACGTACTTAGCAGTGGTTGTATTTGTGGTAGATGTCTAATAAATGTAATCAAAAGATCTTGGTTGTTCTGTTACACATATGGTACATGGTTGGTCATGCTGTTACACACATGTGCATGGTTGGTCATTCTGTTACACACATGGTATTTTACAAAGCATGGAATAACTGTGCCAGGTGCATTTACATGTAAATCATGCCATGAATAATGGTGATAACAGACTGTCAGTACTGGTGATGGTGGTAAAATGCAGTTTGTCTATGATAGTGGTGGTTGGATACTGTTTATAATAATGCTGGAGGCGTAGGCAGTTGTGGTGGTGTTGGTGGATGTAGCTACACATTGGTGGTATTAGAGGTGTATGGTAGTTACAGTAGTGAGTAGTGGTGGTGGTGGTGGAAATGATGGTGAGTAATAGAAAATTATGAAGGGTTACATACCATTGTACTGGTATAGAATAATACCATTGATAAAGTTTAAGGGAGCGACTATCTATTTTATGTTTTATGCTACGATAATTGATAGCATCTTCTACAAAGACAACGGCCTGCTGGACAACTAGTGGATCTGAAATACAAACAAAAAGCAAATTATATAATTACTTGCACCCCTATGTATTGCTTTATTTTCACTTCATATAATAATAATAAAACACACACATACAGACACTAAAAATTACAATAGAGAAGGACTGACAAATAGGCTTGAAATAGCTCAAACAGAGTTAATGAAACGTCATGCCCTGCCACTTGATGAAACATTACCTCAATACAGTTTTAAGTGAATAATATTACATTCAGCAAGAATGTACTGAAAAGCTTAAAAATCTACATATTTTTTATTATTTAGTTTTCTAAGTTATGAGAAATCATTTAGACAAACTAAGAAAGTGATGTATCCAAGATATATGTGGCAAACTTGACAAAGTCAGTGGATATTGTTTGAACAGTCATATGGGGATTATGACAGTGACAGCCTTGACAATGAAATTTTACACTGACAGAGAAAGAAATTAGTCAGATCCGGATATATCCTTAAGAAGTTTGCCCAACAAAAGCTGAGGATGAGAGTAACTTTGTGCACAGATCCAGAGGTATTGGCATTTTGGGCAAGCCCTCAACTGTGACTATGGCACTATGTGACCTGAGGCTGCTTTTAAAGATTAGCAGAAATGAAAGGAAACTGTCATGACTCGGTTGACATGAACAAAATGTAAATGGAGAAGTCAATTGCAAAACGTATGAAAAATTGTGATTTACAGCTACTGCACAATATTTGCTGACTAAGTCTAGACATATCAATGTCCTTGAAAAAATAGCCCCCTGGGGTTTATTACAACTAATAAAATAAAAAAAATCAAGCGCTGTATCTACTCATTTACTGCAAACATTTCCCCATTTTGAAAGTATGCACACGGGTACATGAAGTAGGCTGTCAGATATGAAGTATTGTTAGACCTAAAAAGTGATATCTGAGGGTGGTACAGACATGTCATACCTTCCAGATAAATACAAAAAGTATAATGTGCGCACGCACACACACACACACGCGCACACGCACACACACACGCACACACACACACAAACAAACAAAAGGAACTCATATTTTTTTAATATTATATCTAACATATTAACACTGGGCAGAAGACAGCTCATTTCTCTCATATTATTATCTATATGTATATGTTAAAGTGTACACTCCAGTTGTGCCTAAACTGCCATGCTGTATTTTGTGCTGTCCAAAAAATTGTTAAAAATAAATTACATATATGTATATTGATTGCTGATATTGCTAATTTCATGTTATTTGATAAATCAATGCGTAATTATTGTGTAATAACAAAATGCAATATTTCATAATTCAGCCTTCCAAATAAGATATGTTGTCACTTTATCTGTAATTATATAACAAACAATACACAGGACATGTTATACATGTACAAGGACACAGTCACTCCATAGTGTTTGAAATGAGTCACTGATTAAATATGACAATGTGATCTTTAAAGTCTTTTGTTTACTTACAAACATAATGCATACATTGTTATCAAATACAGTAGCCATTTCGAGTCAATGACCCCTGGGGTAGCAGAAGAAAAGTTTCTGAGGTTTTAGAAAAAGTTTTAAAGTTTACTGAACATAAAACTGTCATCTACATATTGTTTTATATCATAGTGCTCCAGTTTAGGAAATATAGGAAATGTGAGACTTTTTATTTTTTATCTATCCTTGGGGTGATAAAGTTAGGTTAGAATTTGTTATCACATATTATATACTTCCTGATATTATTTATAGACAGAACCTCAGTGTAAAGTTGTATTTATTTTTTTTTTTAAAATACACCCATTAGTAGATTAAAGTATAAATTGTCTAAACAGTATACGTCAAGTCTTTGTAATTATATTTCATTTCATAGAAAAGCTGTCACAGTTTCACAAGAATTCACCACACAACTTCAAGGTTAACAGTTGGCATTGACAGTGCTGTGTGTTAATTATCTGAAAAGGCCTGACAAAAGGAAATATGATTCACTTCAACTTTCAGTACGACTATTACTGGAAACAAACCAGGAAAAACAAGCCCCACGGTTTAAAGTATAGAATCATACAATCACAATTGAAGAAGTTTATCGATTGGTGCGGACCAAAACTTTGCAAACTTAGGAATTACTTTGTTTGAGCTACCCAATTGATTTATACAATGACATTGAGTGGTGCCTATGTACTGGAAGGGGGTGGGTTATTTGTTAGTTGTCATGTGTACCTATGTACTGTCACTTCATACACTATCACCAGTTGTCAGATACATGTACATGTAGGTGTCCCTCCTATCCTCACAAAAAAGTCTCTCTACCTAATCTGGAGTATGACTATTTACTTTACTCCTGTCAATAAATTATTTGAAACAAGAGTATACATTTCAAAATGACTCAAACTACATGTAATTCTCTTTTTGGTTACGCAGAATTTGTTATTTACAAGTTATATTTATAGCTGTTTTGCTTTGCCTGGAAAGATTCACTTTAATTATAGAGTGGAAGGGTACGATATATATATTCGTGTGTGTGTGTGTGTGTGTGTGTGTGTGTGTGTGTGTGTGTGTGTGTGTGTGTGTGTGTGTGTGTGTGTGTGTGTGTGTGTGTGCATGTATGCATGTGTGTAGGGGATATTACAATAGAACACAGACAACTTGGACTTTGTATTTGTTGTCTGAGATAAGATACTAGGCTAGAATCTACTTGTGGAGTCATGATGGGTGAATGGTTTGAGTGGCCGGCTTCGAATCTGCAGATTGCTGGTTCGAGGCCCCTTCACTGCCATTTGCCTCTGAGTGGCTAAAGTCCTTGGGCAAGATTTGAACCAAGACTGTGTCTCAGTAAACCCAGCAGTATAATTGGGGACCTGGTAGGATAGAAGTTGCAATGTGAATGCTTTAATCCTATGTGCATATAAAGGCTGCAATGGACTGTAGTATGCTCCCAGGGAGTTCAGGAAATAAAGGGCTGTTGTGTCGCTATAGATCCATGCTAGGGGTAATAATTGTAAGGTGCTTTGAGCACAGAATGGGAAAGCACTATATAAAAACCAACATTATTATTATTATTATTATTATTATTATTATTATTATTATTATTATTATTATCATCATTATTATTATTATTATTATAAGTGTAGTCCTATTGACAGAACAGATGATTAGTTTTACTGGCCTAATCAGTAACTAAGTTCAATATCCCTCTGGTCTGTGGAAATCACTTCCCCTTTTGTTTCACATTACTATTGTTTTTGTTAACAGCACATGGCAAAGTACACCAGAAACTTTTTCACTGTTATGATTTTCTATCTGTTTTTATAATACTGACGGACTCTGAAATACCTTTGCAGATAAATGACACGGTAATGATACAACAGTTCCACTAAAAACTTAAAAGAAAGATGGAAATGTTTGCAAAAATAATAATCAAAAGCTGACATTTATTGCAGCTATGGCTGTTCAAGCAGTCGTGTGACTAAAATATAGAATTCATCATCGACTTATATTTCATACAATATTTACAAGAAAAAGCTATATTTGGTTACAAATACAATACTGCCAAGTAGAGTGTATTCGGAGACAGTGGAAACATATCCCCACTGTCTATGGTGTAAAGTCTCACAGTCCCATGATTTGTATCTCTAGTACGTATGAACATGGATGGTATGAACTTAGAGACGGTGCACGCGTTTCGGAGACAGAAGGGACGACTTACTCCGTATGCAAGCAGGACTACGTACATACGTGTAGCTCTATTTATGTGGCAGTCATTTTGCAACCTGGTTCTTATGGTTATGTGGGACTACATTCACGCTAGCAGTCTCGTCTACTCTGTAAGCTCAAACTTCTGTGGTTCTTCGAGGCTCAGGCAACCAACGTTACAGTTGTCACACGTAACACTGTGTTTGTAAATGTACAACTTACCACTAGTACCAGCATCACGGTCTCTATCGTGTTCCCAGTTACCAGCAATACGATCAAATCGATTATGTTGACTGGACGCTGTAGAACTACAAGAGTCATCCGTCAGTACATTTGGTTTACCGCGTAATAAAGGGTCCGTTTCCATTCCTTCCATACTTACACTTCACCATGTGTGTTTACGCTTCGAAGACGTTCACATTTGTGTATGTTTTAGTAGAAATCTTGTGACTTCCGCAAATGAACCGGAAACGCTTTCGTTAATTCCATTATGTTATCTGTTGCCACATTTATTGTTCGTCGAAAGTCAAGTAAACACAGCAGATGGTATGTTTGCTTGCGAAAACTCATTTTAATACATTTGCTTTTAAATTGCTGGTATAAAGACCACGTGGTCTCCCAACACCAGCAAACATCTGCATCATAAAACGTATTTTCGAGTGTACACTTTATCGCACCCTCTATTTCACAGCAACCACCCCTAAATTAGAAATGACATGATCGGACAATATCGGCAGTGTCGATATGTCCCACACACATGCATGTGATCGCCGTCACGTTCTGCCAAAGTATACGAGTGACACAAAATATCACGGTTTTAATCCCATCGAATACTTACGACAATAACTATATACATTGTACACTTGTAAATCATCAAATGGATGGAGAAATGGCGTGAAACATTTTATTTTGGTTACAAATGTGTCTACTAGTATACTATTAGTATACTATCTCTATCATACATGTACATTAAAATAAATGATTTATTATGATTGCTCTCTGTAAGCTTATTTCAATATTAAATATTGTATACATATAACATTAGCCTATTTCATTGCAGTGTTCTTTAATATCTTTATTACACCAATATACCCAAAAAGAATTTATTAATCAATTTTCTATACGGTTGTAATAAAGCTATATCTGATCTGATCTGATCTGCATATTAAAGCTTGTTACATGTAACATGTTTAAACACTGAGTTATGCAATATTCAATCACAGACACGGAAGAAATTTCTGTGATTCAATCTATTTCCGCACGAGATATTTTTTTTTCCTTTTGTAGATGGCACGTACGGGATTTCATAATTCCCCCACGTTTTATACAAGAAAAAACAACATATCATCGTAATAGGCCTACGTACGTGCCTCGGAAATAAACATTTAAAACTTGCAATCGTAAGCCCATTCTTCAAGTCGATCTCCCTGGAGATATGCGCTTCTCAGTGGGATATGTCGATCGAAGTTCCCCTTGGAAGTTCTCGAACAGCGCATATTTCTTGAGTTACTGCTATTCAAGGAAAATAGTGGTCACTGGGCAAATGCTTCTCGAATTCTCGGAAATAGGGAGGGGTGAAAATGATATGTGAGTCACTTAAGAATCCAATATACCAGCTGAATACGGTGTTGAGATTGTCGATTTTAACTGAAAACAAAGCGGTAAACGTACATATTTCTTCTAATGACTTAATAGGACCTGGAACAAGTGTTCAGGTGGAAAACACCGTAACTTTAATATATATATTCCACATTTTCGGGATGTTGTAAAAAACCCCAATTGAATTAAAAATTTATGCCAGGCACTTTGAAAAGGGTATACCATACATTTCGAATACGGTGCAAGTAACCCTTATTTTTTCCCAGACTTATACGTTATAGTTATTAATTTGCTTTGCTGAGAATTTTGACCAATGTAGGAATTAGATTTCGGGATATCGTCTACTACTCACACATTTATCATCGCCACCATGACTTTTGTGTAAAATAACGTTTAGTAAAGCGCCACCAACGGTTGCATCACATTCTACTGTGTTAGTGCCTAGGATCGTTCTGCACTAAGCTTAATATCCCGGGGCTATCAGTGTTGCTGCCAGAGGGGTTTTTTGGGTCATTTTTTGGACCTGACACACAATTTTGGAAGTGACGGGTAATAAATGACCCACACTGAAATTGTATGCAAATGTGTTTAGCAACATGACCACGCCTATAGCAACAGCCAAATGATCGCATATATTGCATAGATAACAACAGGGTTGGATAGACAACTGCATAATCATTCAGCAAATTATCTAGCATGGATGAACATGTTGGTAAATATTTAAAAAAAACTATACAATTGTGCTTCAAAGCCATTGCCACTTTTTTTATAATGTCCCAAAAAAATTTATGATGACCCAGAAAAATGAAAGTCTCAGGACACCATGTCCCACTCTTTCAAAAGGCTGGCTGCAACACTGGGCTATACCCAGTGATCTGTGGCTAAAAGCTGTAAAGATTAAAGATTTCATTCGTGGATTGAAAGATCAGCCGTTGTGGGTGCTCTTCTATGACAGAGACGCGGCCCCAGCGACGTTTTCAAGAGTCTTCTCCAACTGGAGCTCACCCAATCTAAAGTAATGACAATTTTGAATGTTTCGACTTATATTTTGAATACAGCAGAACCAGTGACGTAGACATGCATTATCGTGACAAAGAACAACCAGAGTACGAGTATATATTCCATATTTTTTGTTCAGCTTGATAGAAATTTTACTGATTGATTGATAGCCTTATGGGAAGATTGGAAAGTAGCGTCGCTATGGTGACAGTGAGGTGAGATAAACCTGTAAATGGATTGGCATAACAGAGAGGATAACCGTTTTTAGTCTGTCATTTTAGATAAAAATGTTCTAAATGCAATAGCTGATTTGTGAATTACAAAACTCTTGGTAATTTTATCTTTCTTTTTTGTATTTGTTTTGTAAACATTGAATGTATTTTAGTCTTTTCCAATTTCTGAGTGTCTGTAGACAATAAATAACTAAATAAAATATCTAAATAAACTGAATAAATAAACTGTTAACACCTGAAACTGAGTGAAATGTAATACTTACCCAACTTTATCAATAAAATAAATAAAATCCATTAAACCACCCCCCAAAAAAACAAACAACCCCCCCCCCCCCCACACACACACACACACACACCAAAGACAACAGCAGTATATGATTTGACGAGAGTTTTATTGTCCTTCACTTGGGATTGCAAGGAAATACTGACGAGTGACGATTGAAAGGAAATTCTGACGAGTGACGATTGCAAGGAAATTCTGACGAGTGACGATTGCAAGGAAATTCTGACGAGTGACGATTGCAAGGAAATTCTGACGAGTGACGATTGCAAGGAAATTCTGACGAGTGACGATTGCAAGGAAATTCTGACGAGTGACGATTGCAAGGAAATTCTGACAAGTGACGATTGCAAGGAAATTCTGACAAGTGACATTCAAATATCGATTATCAACTACTATTACATTTACACTGAAATGTTTTCAAATTTTTATATGCATATAAAAATTCAATATCATGAAATCTTGCAAGTAGAATCTATCTAATTCATGGTAAAATTATGTCATCAAACACAAGATTAGATGCATTAATATCGATCAATTTATCTAGATTTATTGACTAAATTATCTTCATCCTGAAACGACAAAATCCCTTTTATGATGTGTACTTCACTCAGTTGAAGGAAGGGATAACATTATTCAATTATAAATATGTAATCCCATAAAATCAATGATTAGTTTTACGTCACAATGCTCTAAGTATGATTCCATGGACTAATACAAATCTGAGCCACAGTATTTGTAGTCTGTGGAATCATACGCGGAACATTACGATGTAAAACTTACATTAATTTTGTGGGATTATGAATAATGTCTAATTGTATTAAATGTAAAACTTTCAAATTGAAGAAAAATTAATGGCGCAGAATGATTTCAGGTGTTAGCTTCTGAGGACAGAAGGTGAAAAAAATGAAGAAAAACATTTAGATGATTTGGTTCTTCAATAAAGACAAATTTGTCTGCACACAGAAAAAAGAAATTTTGTGATTTCTATGGTTCCTCCCCTCCAGGAAATACTGGTCTTCTTAGAAGACGATCCAAAATTCTATACTCAGCTGGGCGACATAAAAGTGTGGGTAAATCTAAGTGTGTACCGTCAGTTTTGATAATTCTATGCATACCTGGTGAAGTTCTGTGTTAAACTTCAATAAGTATAAAATCCAAGTCAAGGTCACCAAAAGGAATTCTAGAAAATTAAGTTTCTTGAGCAAATCACAAACTCAATACTTCTGTGATTAACTTTTCATTAGATGTAAGAAATTGTGAATTTGTGCCTGAGTTGATGGCAACGCAGTACAGTCGCAGAGACACTGTACGACCATAGACTTAACTTACACAGTGGGCAGACACTTGGATGGGTGGGTTGACAAGTAGAGATAAACAAACACAACGAATACCTAGAACATCTATGGGTATGCCTACTTTGGGGCTTAATTAAGAAGCTACCATCACACCTGAAATAGCCATGACAGTATGAATTGGATTTGAAAACATGTTATTACCTATTGTGCTGACAAAACGTTGGTGAACATTTGGGGGATTATCCTCAGTAATTTTCTGACTGTGATATAGCAATATTCTTATGTTTAACCAAATCGCATATTTTCTTGGATCCTACATCTTCAAGATTATACAAGAAACTTGCTTCAGATGAAGTGGTATGTGTTGGGGGTATCTAAGTGACGCTACTCTCTGACAACATAAATACATGTCTTTTATTTTTAAAAACAAAACCAATCTGTATTCTGTTGTCTAAATATTAAATAAAAAAGATAACCACAACAAAAGTTGATAAACTGATATACAAAAAGCCATGCAATGTATACAAGTACAACCCTAGTAGTCATCATCATCATCATCATCCCAGTCCATTTTTCTTCTTTCAAACTGAAAAAAAAATTTTTTTTTGAAAAATTTACAATTTTGTATGTACTTGTATGACCTCTAGTCTAGAAAACAACTCTTTCCCTTTCCTAGATTTTCTCCCCCCAATTTTTTTTGGTAACATTTTGACTCATATTTCAAGCACCACTGAATGAATGATGTAAACGTGTATCTTGTTGTGATGTAGAACAACCGGGATATATGTCCCATATTTTTGGTTTGAACCGTTCAACATCGCTTGAGTGGTATAATGGATTATATCAAACTTAGATAAAATTTTGTTGTTCTGCAAGACAATTCCTTTTCCTGTTTATCCACAAACACACACATTTACTTGTATAATTATGCATTATTTTTGAGTATTTATGTTTTATCATTGTGTTACATGAAATTACCTTGACAGTTGTTTTCTTCTGGGTTTGTTGACTAACTCTTTCTAACAAATCTATCAATTCTCCTTCACTGAGCTGCAAACAAGGAATGGCAACAATAAGGAGACTACACATAAAGTGGTCCCAAGTATGTCAAGTCATTTTCCACTATAGATCAAGAGTGAAATCTACTGAAACAACTAACGGATGATCACACAATTTCACACAAGCTCAATAGAAGAACTTATTTGCTTAGGACAAAACCCCCTCCCCACTCTCCCTAAACGGACATTCACAAGTGCGACATTGACACGTTTATATATGATGTAATCCATGATGAAAATAGCTGCGGTCACACTACTACAATCGATGCAATGTAAAAATCATGATGGTAAACACATTAATATACTACCTGAAACCCAGCACTGTATATCAAATCAGAAACTACTAGTATTTAAAAAAATGATGTTGGACAATTCCTACGAATATGTAATAGTAACCAAAGACATGGGATTCTAACATTCGGGTTTGAGCAGGAAATAAATGTCAGTAATGTACCTTTCCCTGAATCTGGCCTCTTTGTGCCATCTGCAGCAACATTGATTCCACCATCTTGGCTTTTTCAGGTTTGACTAAGGCTATACTGTTCACTAGGCATAAGATAAAATCAGATAAAATTAAGCATTGGTAGTGACTATTATCGCTTAAATTGAGCTACAAATGCATGCTTTTGATATATTTGCCACATAAATTCAGAAGTTATAATAGGGAACTTGCAATCCAGACTGAGCATGCTCAGACGCAAAGGACTATGGGATTATCTGTGGTTATTGTAATACCTTATCTGGAGCTACCGATAAAATAAACCTTCCGCAATGATCAGGGTGACTATGAATTGATTATTTGTTGTAACAAACAATGTATCAACATTGTTTACGATACTAATTGATTAGTAATTATTATCACATTTCCCATGATGCAACATTGAACATGGCAGGTTTGCAAGTTCCCTATTGAGTCTATTCCCTATTGCATGGCTTAGATTCAGACAGCTATTCTATGGGATGTACATCTTGGATCTTTCTTTTTGTCAACATTCAGAGGAAGCCATGTCATGTTGAATGCCCTATAAACAGCACTACAATAATACAACAAAAACATAGTCATACAGATATACAACTTACAAACTACTTACATCTTGCCCTTGCAGACTGGCTCAAGACTTGAGACAAAATACTATTTCTAAGTTCTTCTTGCCTGTAATAAAAATACTGTTGGTTAGTATATAGTCATAGCCGAGAAAAAATGACACATTTACTAGTATTCAAAGATACATTAGTTTTTAAAATTCAAGGAGTGCAGAAACTTATTTATTATATACCCTGTATTGCTTCAAATGTTAATTAAGAACGAGTGCATCAAACCTGTGAAATAATTTTCCATACAAGCACATGCCTTTGCACACTCTGCCCAATTATGGTAAGTGGTGCACTCATTCATACTCGTTTGCTCAGTGATTTGGCTTTAATTTTTTCTCAATATCTAAATATGTTTTTGTGCATATGTTTCACTATCAATTTTATTTACATGTAAGTGATTCAAATGATGATTCTGTGTCACTACATAGGGTATATGATAAAACCTGTACAGCCCACATACTGGTTTTGCTGCCCCCAGTAGTATGATTGTCACTTACAGGCCCTTCCACCATACTACATCAGTTCACAAAACTGATATATGACCAAGATTACAAACACAGTATGGACTAGTCCGGATGCCAACACGGTCTCAACGTGATCTCCAACCCGTCTGGTCAAACTGACTCAATCATAACTAAGAGTTGTTCATGCAAATGAGTAAACCCCCAACTCTTGTAATGATGTAAACAGTGTATAAGTAGCATCATGAGCTGACAAGTAGACCATATTCGGAAATTACGTAACTGCCCCCAATAAACACTAATTTACTATTGGTTAGAATTTTGTGATTGATTAACAAAGACATGATGTTAATGACTGTGTGTGTGGTTGTGGTTGAATTTTAAATTGTATCTCATGCATCTCAGGACTCCATATTGAGCTAGACTCAGTGAAAGCGAGATCTGAAAGATTTGATGAAGGTTAGCACTAGACTAAAGATGGACCTGTGTTTGAGGCATATGAGCTAACCATTCGGCCACTGACAAACAGCCATATTTGCAGACTTCACATTATGTTTTTTCAAAGTGACATGTTCTCAACCCTCAGAAATTCACACACTAGTATTTAACACAAAATTAGTCTCTCACCTTGCTGCTTTTTCTGCCTGTTGTTCTTGACCTCCTTCCTGAGGGAGGGAGGGGGGAAAGAAAGAAAGAAGTAAATCATTTTCTTCAGAAATTCAAAAATTTTTACGTAAAAACTTTATACCAGATTCTCATATCACCACAAAGAAAATCTGTGTGAAGGATTGGAGTAAAGGGAAATAAATATGACGCCATTCTTTGTAGTCAACTCAGACATAGAGTGACACCTGATACGGCATGTATGACAGCAAATCACTAGTAATATTATGTTAGCCTGTTTATGTCACTGGATCTGTCATCCTGCAAAATTTGCTACACTTGTTCACGCCTATAGTGAATGGGTGTTAGGGACGATTGCACAATGTTGCATAAGCTCAATACACAAACATCATTTATTATAACAAAACCCCCACTCCCTCCCCCTAAATGAATGTTCACAAGTGTGACATCACATGTTTATATACGACATAAACCATGATGAAAACTGTAGCAGTCACACCACTACGATTAATGCTATGTAAAAACATGATGTTAAACATAAAGTTCCAACCTTATGAACCTGTTTACTGAGATGATGGTAAACACATCAAAATACAACCGCGGAAACCAAGCACTGTATGTCACATTAGAAGTAAATTTTTATCAACTTATGAACGTCGATATCTAACAAGTAAATACAATAGCTTTTATCACTGAAGGTGTTATGTGGAAGTTTTCGAAATTTGGTTAGAAGTGTGAAAATGACTTGAAGTTCAGCAATTGCATTGATACCAGACCCCCTTCCCAATAAACGAATGGAGTTCACTTTTTGAGCTTGTCTGACGTTGTGTAATCGTCCGTTACGACGTAGTGGAAAGACAGATCCAAAAAGTAGCCAGACTAGGCTCTCTACATCACTGGATCTGAGAGTCTGCTACCTCTGCTAAACTTGTTCACTCTTATAGTCTAGTGGAGTGACAGATCCAGCAAGTAGACAGGCTATGCAGACCTCTTAATACTATATTCTAATATCATAAAGCTAACAATTATTACTGAAATAGTTTGTCTAAGAAACTCTAGAACTTTTTTATCAGTTTCATCTATGGACTGTAGACATATGACAATATTATTACAAGTCATGTAACATAACAATTTATATATCCCCATCACTGAAGTCTATGATTCTAATTTGGAGAATTACTTTTTTTTCAGTGTCTCCTGCACATTTCTTATCCTCTGTTATTCAGTATTAATTCATACTCACTCCCCCCATCTGTTGCTGTAACTCCGCCATTCGCTTCTGCCTAATAAGTTCCAGTTCTGGGTCGTCCATATTTACTAGTAAAGTAGTATTGGGTTTCAAAAATGTGGTGTTCAGCAGGTATGCGAGTGTTGACTTAGTTGCAGACCATCGAATGTAAAAGGCAGTTAAATAGTTCTAGACGTTTGATTCGTCACCGTGACTTGGCATTATGCTGGATTATATGTCCATTAAATATAAATTTCAACACCAATAGCCATTTAAAAAAATACTTGATTAACAAAAAACTGTTCATAAACGTGTTTATTAATATATGTTCACAAAGCAGTATTTTCATGAACAGACAGTCTGAAAATGCCCGCCATTTCACAACAACATGGCGACTCTGGTGACCAGCATTGCGAGCGTTGACGAAGCCCTTCGCATGTTCATCGCGAACATACAACTAGTTGTCGACGAACTGAGAGGTAAATACAAATATCATTATTTTGGAAGCACTTGATATTATGGGAAAAAACTTGTGCAAGAATGTAACATTTTTGACGACGATAATGCACTATGTTGTGTCATCGCCGACTGCATTTCCGGGTATGAAACTGTACCACAAATTCACAATTCACATCATGAATGTTGACATACCGTAAACTACAGTGAAATCGCTTCACCTCTTTTTCTCTTTTGACAGAAGGGGAATCACACAGAGAGCCGTCTGTCGATTTTAAGCTTTCAGAGTTTTGGGGGAAACTTGGTGAGTTATATTAATTTACAGTCACGTTGTACAAATGGACACTCCAACTTAGTTACTCGTCCTGCTTGCATGCGGAGTAATCCGGGACTCGATTCTGACAATTGTCCCTCAGAGTCAAGTCAGTAATATAGACTCGTGCACCGTCATGTAAGCAGGACTACTTAGTTACTAGCTAAGCAAGAATATGTACTATTTATTAGTATTACTAGTAAAATCAATGGAAATTACTACTGCCCGTTTATATCATTTGATCAAGACTCATACTAGTCATAGGGATATCCTTTATTACACAAGGAAACTTTTCTGCAATGTTTTGACAAAGCTTTAAGTAATTTGCACGTAAGTCGTTTATTTTAGAACACTACAACTTGTGGTCATAACCTTAGGCTATGTTTTAACTAGTCTAACTGCTAGACTTCAGGCTTTCTTCTGATACATATGAGGGTGGAACACCTGAGTGGGTTATCGCCATCACTAGCGACCTTTGGTCGCCTTCACCATGAGCAGAATAGCCCAAAGGGTCTAGCAGCAAGCCTTTGGTGTAACTAGATACATTGTATTTGGATAGTTTTGTCTTCCTAGGTTCATGATGTGCTGGAATATACCAAGATATCGTGATCATACAAATAATAGGAATTGATATATTTTTTTTGGCCACATTTATATCTATCATGAGAAACAGACTACACATAACAGTTATAGACTACATATAACAGTTATATTAAAACTACACATAACAGTTATACCCCTATGTCATCTTATTTACAGAGAACACATTAAAAGTGATCTCATCTGAAGCTACAAAACTATGTTTAATGATGTCAAAACCACCACTACCAAGTCCTCAAGATTGTCAGGCCATGCTTCAAAAGGTTGAAATGGCATTACTAACACTTTTATCAGTCTACTATGGATTACCCAAACAACAAGGTAACCTCAGAAAGATGCACTCTTTGTCAGATTATACTCAGTCATGTTGTTTATTTGTTGTACATCAGTATTATGTATAAAAGCAGTAACCTCTGGCAGGTTTTCATAAACATAATTATGATTAATAACTTATTTCTCAAGTGTGTTTGCTTTGTGTCGGACTTCTGCATGTAGTTCTCTTAAAATTAGATAAGTTTTTACTTAGTAGTAACGTAGAATGCACCTCAGAAATACAAGAGTGAAAGTTTTGCTCTTTTTTTGTACAAGAAAATTTTCTTAGTTCAAATCAAGAAAAAGTCAGGGGTCACCATTTTTAAAGTAGAAGTCAAAATGATTGTAAAATGAACCATTTTAGAATCTAAAATTGCTACTAAATATTATGTTAATTCTACTGAAAAATAAAAGATTTGTTGATTTCCTTGAAAACAAGATGGTGGATTCCCAAATTTCTTTCAAATCAAAGGAAAGGGATAATGCTTTTATATGGCAAAGTTTGGAGATATATATAATTGTGATTTTCAGGCAGATCTGACTGCCATTTATTCATCCATTAAATTCTCTCCTTTCAGGTCAATTTCTCCGCAAGTATACAAAGGTTGCAGTCATTAATGCAGTGGAAAGTACACAGACATTGGCAAAAAGCCTAACTACACCAGTGGCTGACAAGTAAGTATTAATGATTTTCATGTTTCCAAGTGTTTTGTTCTTGAAAAGGTAAACTGAAATTAGCAAGGATTGGGAACAAAAGAAACAGTTTAAAAAGTAAAACAGATCACAAAATTAGTGAGCCCACAGTTTTGATCAAACTCACAGATGGGAATTGATAAGCACCGAAATAGCTCAATACTATGATAAATAAATCAAGAAAAAATTAGAACTCAGTGGTGATCCTAGAAGTTTGTTTATGAAGTAAGTCAGTTGTATACAAGATTTGATATGTGTGATTTTTTGAGAATGAATAAATATAACAATGACTGTTTTCCTTCCCCTTTGTATGTGTGTAGTCCTAGAGGACATCTTCAATCTACTGGTGCTGTATGGCAGTGCTGTGATAGTTTTCATACTTTGCCTAAGAATAATAAAGAAGCTGTGTTACATGTGATGAATACTGCAACAACACTGGTCAGGGATGTGATGGAAGAACTACAAGAGGTACAAAATATTTAAAATTTTTACTTCATTATAACAGAATACTGTGGCAGGTGAATGCATACTCAGTTTATTTATGTGAGTAATTGCAATGATCTCTGTGGGGCAATGTTATTGAAAGGGCAGTAGAAAATGCTGCAAGCACAAGTGCAAATATGCCACAGACCCAACAGGTACTCACACATGGTGAGCTTCTGTTAATGTTAGTGTGTGGTGTACTTGGGGATATTTACATGAGTGCTTGCAGTGTTCTCAGTTTGCTTATGAAAGTGCAGCAGAAAACAACACATGCATGAGAGCAAATACCCCAAGTAAACCACACAGGCAGATGTATAAATTGAAGACCTGGTAGGGCAGAGGGTCCAGTGTGAATGCTCTAATCATATGTACTTACAGAGAGAGGCTGCAATGGATTCCATACTCCCCCGGGAGTTGAGGACATTATATTGGGGTGTTGTGCTGATATAGGTCTATGTCAGGGCTAATGATTATACAGAGATACAATCTCAATACAGCCATTGTGGAATGCACTTGTAATTAGAACTGCTTAGTCTGACCAGTGACTGAGTGACAGGTTATTATATATAGGGTTGTATAAAGTACATAGATTAAACCAATTTCAAAATTTTTATTTTTTTAAAGGCACAAGAAAGTGGAATGCTTGAAGATTGTTTTGAAGGTTTAGATATTGGAGAAGATGAAGAATCAAATAATGAAGATTCCTGGTCAGAAAAAGATAAAGAACTTATTCTTCCGTGTCTTGGTCTGGCAAAAACATGTAAAGCTTGTTTGAAAAAAATATCAGCTGCTGTGAAAAATAAAGGAGAGTGCAAACACGTTGAACAGATAGCTGACTTGGACGATATTGGTGACTTTGTTGAACAGATCAGTCCTCAGTTAGATGAAGTAGTTTCAGTTCTGTATCCACCAATCAGATACAAGCATGTCACAGCAAATGTAAGTGTCAACCAATCAGATATCATTATATCACAATGAATGTACATTTCAACCAATCAGATGTTATCATGTCACAATGATTGAAAATGTTAGCCAATCAGAATATGAACATGTCATAATGAATCTATGTTTTAACCAATCAAACATCAATGTATTATAATGGGTGTAAGTAACGGCCAATCAGATATAACTCAGTCGTGTTGTAATACATGTAAGAACCAATACGATATGGACATTCCAAGTATTAAAATTAGGTTTCTACAAATAGGAAATGAATATGTTTCAGTGTGAATGTAATTAGTAAGTCACATTTTTGTATATAGATAAAATGAAATTGCTTGAGTATTCAGGAAAATAACAGGAAATGACCATGTTCTTTATTGCAGGCAGAGAAACTGGGAACAGTTCTTCGAAATCTTCTGGAAAGGGTTAAATCGTCACACATGTGTAGTGAAGAAGATTCACCCTGGCTGACGTTTCTTTGTAATGCTGTTGATCACAACGTAGACAAAGTCAGAAACTTAACAAAGAAATTCAGTGATGATGATGACGCTACTTAGCTTTACTTTCTTGAATTTCTCCACAAAATTGTAAATTTTTGTTTTTATATAAAGAATATACTGCAGTTTATGTTATGAGTATGTGTATTATTGGAAAGAGAGAAAAAATGTGTTTTTTTTCCTCATCCTGGCAGGCGGCGAAATGGAAAATAAATAAGCAAATGGTTCGTCTGCCCCATTCCCGGAAATATGTTTAGTCCTTCAAACTACTGGAAAATGAAATGTATTAAATGATGTCATGAAACGTTGAAAAATTCATTTCCATTGGAAAACTAGAATTACAAATCGAGTAAAGCTTTTCATTACTATCATATTTATCCCGATGGGTGGCATAAGCATTCCGTCGATTCCCCGGGTCGATTCTTGTGAACAGCGCCATCTATCGACGTATTTCATCATTTTGCTAACGTTGTGAAATTCTCTTGATGGATGATTCACCCCTCTCAAACTTAAAATTTACATTCTCTTTCCTGAGACTTGGTGTTTTTTATTGCACTGTCAGAAGACATAGATAATTTTACCACAGTCACAGTCAACAAAATTTGGTATTTGTAAAATCTATTTTACGAATCTTATCTCCCAACTTATACAGGAGAAAGAGTATTACATCTCACCTGTCGAAATTACTAGTAAATAAGCTCACATGAAATCGATCATAAATCTAATATAAGTTTTGGTTTAGAAAATGTTCAAAAAGTAAGATGATCGCATGTTACAATTCGCATGGTCAAGGAAACTGAATTTTATAAACGCGCAGTGTCTGTAAAGCTTATTGTATGTGGGTAATTTCTTTTGGAAAAGAAAAAAAGGCACCATATATACGTGTCACGCTATTCTGACATCTTTAATAGACCACCAAGTTTTAGTTACACAACTTTAAATGGGAGTAATTATAGCAAGAACAAAAACTATATGAGAACATTTCAACACGATAGTTCGATAGTTCTCCAACTACACCCCAAGTCACCCCAGTTCTCTGTGTTCGTGATGACCTGACGTGACAACGAGGCTGCATGTGTGGTCCACGTGACACATCATGAATCATACTAACCTTACATCATAAATTGATGACGGGATGACATTCTCGACAGATGAATTACTTTTTAAATGGATTTGCCTTACCCTTATCACTTCGCGTTAGTAGTATTAACGATTTATTCATTACACGTAATATTCTCGATTGTTTCATCCTCGCGCCTAAACCCCCTATCTTTCCAAGTTGATATATGACAAAAAAAAACTATCTTTTGATATATGGCTCAAACATCGTATTCACGTGTTAACACTAACAGCACAGTGTAAGGATCTGTAAAGTATGGTCCACGGTTGTCGTCATTCTTCATCGCTTTTTGATATCACATTTCGCGATTTCCAGGGAGGAAAATAGGAATTTAAAGATTAACAACCGCTGCGACCATTTTTTACAGAGAGTGGAACCCTCCGAGTTCACTTGACAACTAAAGCAGCCGTATTTCATTACATGTACGTGAGCAATTTATCATAAACCTACTGACGATGATTTATAACCATACATGCATGCCACTCCGTTAAAAATATTATCGAAATAAAAAGGAGAAGAAGAAAAAAAACAAGTATATTTTTAATCCGATCGATACAGCACAAATGTCGTAACGTTGATAACGTAACGTTGGGTTGTTTACATTTTAGGATGGCCACATTCGGTCGGAAAACCAGCTTCTTCTCAAATTACTTATTCTCATTTAGTAGTTCGTAGACTACATTATATGACAAATTTACCCTAAATTAAAGAGATGGACCAAACTAAATTAATTGCTTCAAATGCAATGCAATAATGAACAGATTTCGAAAATTAATTTCAACAATTTAATTTGCCCCCAAAGTGAAATTGAAAAGACATTTTCATACTGATGGTAATATAATACTCAATGTATGGATAAGTAGATAGAAGTGGATGAGTGATCTCGTCTATCCATTACCCTACTATGCATGTTATACTTTACAAGTTTGATGTAAGAGATGACCCGGCTTGGCTGCCACACGTGTTAAGTTTCAATCATACTAAAACAGCATCCTTTCGACTACTTACATCATAGCATGGTGTCAGAAGAGTGGATTGCCACCAGAGGATTGAGTTTAGAATAAATGTCATGATTTCGACCTTTCTGAAGAGTGGTGACCTCCAAGTCGTTTATAAAAATGGTTGTTGTGAATTTTATCTCCATGTTCTAGCCACAAACAAACAAACAAACAAATAAACAAACAAACAAATAAACAAACAAACACACAGATACATACACACAAACAAACAAACAAATAGACAGACGGACGGACGGACAGACAGACATAGTCTCATAGACAGAGAGACGAACAGACAGACAGACAAACAGACAAACAAACAAACAAACAAACAAACAAACAAACAAACAAACAAACAAACAAACAAACAAACAACAATAGCAACAATAGCAACAGACAGCGAAAGAATGTATTTGTACCGAATTTGACGATGACCCAAGATGACACCACTGGTTCAAAATGAACCCTCTTAAGGTCAAGGTATGACAGGATTAGGGTTAAAGAGCATCTTTACTAATAAAACAATAACCAACGCTTCGACATCAGAGTTCTAAAACTGATAAAATAACTGGAAAATAAAAGATTCTATGTTGAGAGGCGAATGTCTACATGTACAGGTGATATAAAAGAGTGTCTATAAATGTGGTATTAAAATGTCTTTGAGTAAATAGTGAAGTGATAAAAATGATATAATGGTGTAAAAAGATAGGTAAGAGAAAGAAAATCACGAAAGTCTGAAAAATAAAGACTGAATGAGGAAAATGGAAAGGCGAAGAATGCAATAAAAATAAAAATAAAAATAAGCGAAAACGTCTATAAACGAGCATTGTACACTTAATATTTTAGTAATGATTCATCTCCAGATCTTAAGATTTCTACAACGATCAATCAGATAATCGATTGGTTGGTTGATGAGTAATGAATGACAGTCCATAGATCGATGGATGAAAGGCCCAATGTAAACATCTACTGCATCGATGGCAACACAGTAGTAGAGTGCACATAGAACCGATTTCTTATTGCAAATGTATTCAACTTCGTAATTTGAGTAAATATTAATGACAAGTATAAAAACAGACAGACAGACAGACAGACAGACAGACAGACAGACAGACAGACAGACAGACAGACAGACACAGACAGAAAGACAAACAAACAATAGCAACAGACAGCGAAAGAATGTATTTGTACCGAATTTGATGATGACCCAAGATGACACCACTGGTTCAAAATGAACCCTCTTAAGGTCAAGTTGTGACAGGATTAGGATCTTTACTAATAAAACAATAACCAATGCTTCGACATCAGAGTTCTAAAACTGATAAAATAACCGGAAAATAAAAGATACTATGTTGAGAGGCGAATGTCTACATGTACAGGTGATATAAAAGAGTGTCTATAAATGTGGTATTAAAATGTCTTTGAGTAAATAGTGAAGTGATAAAAATGATATAATGGTGTAAAAAGATAGGTAAGAGAAGAAAATCACGAAAGTCTGAAAAATAAAGACTGAAGCTTGGGAAAATGGAAAGGCGAAGAATGCAATAAAACTAAAAAAAAAAAAAATAAGCGAAAACGTCTATAAACGAGCACTGTACACTTAATATTTTAGTAATGATTCATCTCCAGATCTTAAGATTTCTACAACGATCAATCAGATAATCGATTGGTTGGTTGATGAGTAATGAATGACAGTCCATAGATCGGTGGATAAAAGGCCCAATGTAAACATCTACTGCATCGATGGCAACACAGTAGTAGAGTGCACATAGAACCGATTTCTTATTGCAAATGTATTCAACTTCGTAATTTGAGTAAATATTAATGACAAGTATCAAAACCGTGTTTTTTTTTGTATCAATCAACCCTGAGGACATAGGAACCATTTAGTATCATAACTGTTGAATTGTTATCAAAATATTAAAGCTGAGGGGAGTGGAAAAAACCGAACACCTGTTTCCTCTATCTGTGGTCACGTGATTGTGAACAAAAGCAGCTTCTCTGCAACGATTGTGATTTATTGTATCCGGATTTGAAGTAAAATCTCCTTCAGACCCTGGATCTAAATATGCAATGATGACATTTGGAAAGGAATAACACAGGAATAGCTATTCGATGACTGATCATGCCAAGTCTAATTCTTTTCAATTTGTACTGTTGTTTTTAAGTATTCTTCCCGACATTTCCTAACGTCTGACGCCAACATCTATAAGGATATTAATCCCATTGCGACTATTAAAAATAAAGCAACACACTTCTTTCCATACCAATGAAGTCCCACTTCATTTGAAGACATAAATAATCCGCTAAACAGACTTTCATTAAGAACATTCTGAGTTCAAAGTCACTCAAACGTCATAACGAGCATCCTAAAATCTAACCCGGTTTACATGTAAAGGCCAGTGATTCATCTCAGGTTCATGCATGTCTTATCATTGCAGTGATAAAGAGTACTGTACATGGGATCATTTTTTGTTCTGGCCCATATTTTAATTTTCTATAGCTCTACCAGACAACTGTTGTTGTTTTTACACCTGAGAGAACTAGGTCCTGAAAATAGGTTCACTGTTCGGACTGAGAGATTTTCGAAATAATGGTAAATGATCGACGTATTAGTGGTCCGAGGACGTATATACAAGACCTCATAGGGACTGCATGTGATAAGACATTGATTCAAATGCACATCCAAACACCGAGTCTCCTTTATCTATACTAAGGTAATATGACACTTATAACTCGTTGACAGTTATTGTTATCAGTATATCACAAAACGTAATTTATGAGAACTACACAACAGTAAGTTCAAGTAAACATCTGAGGGCAGTGTTTCGTTTGAAAGAAACGTGATATCTTGAGGTCCAGCCATTCCACGCATCCAGATAAACACATATCTGTCAAACAATCCAGTCAGTCCTTATATTTTCGTCGTCGTCGTCGTCGTCGTCGTCGTCGTCGTCGTCGTCGTCGTCGTCTTCATTTGATTTTATCTTAAACTTTGTCAATCAGATTTTCTACCTTTTAATCCCATGTTTTCATATTTTTTACCAGTCCTTTCTTTTTAAAAAAATGACGTATGTATATATATATATATATACACACGTCTTTTGGAACGGTGAAATGGAAACGAATAAGACGTGTCGATCCGTCTTCTACCAACCCTGATCACGGAGAAATGGTGACACATGATGGATCCCTGGAATCCAACATGTATTTGCTTAAATAACTTCTCAGAATAATCACTCACAGTACTCTTGAAGATATAACTACCGTAAATGTTATCTATTTTGGACACAACATACACAATGTGATTTGTTTGGAAAACCAATTTAATTTGCCAGGGAAGTTTTCATTTCCGTCTATCGTGAAACCCTTTCATACGTATACTATACAGCTTGTATTGAAACCAATTCATTTGTTTAGTTTTAATTACTTTCGGTAACACCTAAGTCCATTTAATAAATACTTCCGATATCATTACGGACATTTACCTGATTAACTTGGAAGGCTTTTTCACACACATATATAGATACAGATTAAATTTTTTCAGATATTCTGTTAAGATGGTTGAGATAGTAAATATGTTATTATAACGATAATGCACACAGTCATACAATCATTTGGGTGATAAATTTGTAAATTTGAACAATTTTACGTTGTTTGTCTTCACCAAACATCTAAAGATAAATAGAGTATTTATTATATTGTTTTCTTGTTCGTTTATGAGATTGCTTTTTTTAATAGATCAACTGTCAATAATTAGTATGCGAGTTATTTTAAACCTCTACATCAATCAATTATCAGTGATACAGAGAAGGTAATCTGAATGTCAGGAAATTAGAATAATGTAATTAACACAACAGTGAATTTAATTAATGTATGTGTGATAGTTTTATAATTGCGTTATCACACTGTCAGTATTCAGGACTTGATTCCTATTTCTCTATTCCGTGAAGTGGGGGTACGTAGGGGATAGGGGGCGGTTAAGGAGTGATGGGGATACAAGATTTATGATTGAAGAAATTTATCAGCAAATAAAAGTAAAACATTTAACTAACACTTTACAGACATGTGTTTGTTTACATATATGGTTTACATGTATGTATGTATGTATGTATGTATGTATGTATGTATGTATGTATATATGTATGTATGTATGTATGTATGTATGTATGTATGTATGTATGTATGTGTGTGTGTGTGTGCGTGTGCGTGTGCGTGTATGTATGTATGTATGTATGTATGTATGTATGTATGTATGTATGTATGTATGTATGTATGTATGTATGTATGTATGTGTTCGTACGTTACGTGCATGCGAGCGCCACTTGCGGAGTAAGATACATGTGGCCAATTGGATTTATCAAATGTCCACCAATGGCCTTTCTTCTAACTTTTAACAATCTGAACAAGGTGGTTTTGTACATTGAAACAAAACAAGTTCTTGTTGCAGAACAGTTGAAGTCGTTTGCGCGAATTGCCTCATAAATTAAGACATATCTTGTCGTCCAGTCAATATTCAAGACAAGTTCGTCGACGCCGCCATATTGCTTTGTCTCCCTTCATCACCAATGTGCATAATATACTTACTATCACCAAAGGTCTCGTTGGTGGTTAGAGTAAGTTAAGAAAGAGACAGATTCTGCCAACAGTGTGTCTGTGTTTTTAGCAAGTTCGTGTCTAGACGACGTATTCTGTGGGACTTTTCGCCAAATCTAATTCCAGGTCCACACTGTATATATACATGAGAAATTTATTTTGTACTAAAAAACAATAAGTAAAATAATACGTGACTCAGGCAGACGTTATTAAAGATCAATTTGGTATTAAAATATCGACTTTTAAAAACCTGATATCCTAGAAAATGTCAATTGTATAAAATTCCTCCCTCCCTCAGGACAAACTTAGAAAAGACCTGACCCATCCCCTGATCTCCCTGCTTGTTTCTCTCAAGTCCCTTATAATTACCGAAGGATCCCTTAGGAGCCGGATCGATGTTTTACGAAATGCTACAGTTAATAGACTATAACGCCGGTGCACCATTAAGTGGTAGTGCAGGCAACTGTACTTTTGCCATTACCGTAATAGTCATCAGTATAATGGTTCTGCAGCTATTTCTAAAATTGCAAAGATTTGGCTTCTAGTTAAAACACGATCTCCAACTCCAAATGACAGGAAAAGATAACAATAATAGCAACAAGAACAGGTGTTCCGTTCACAGCATCGTATCATAATGCTCGTGTTTAAGTTTTTGTCCAGACTTTTCAACAGTCTGGTTCCACTGCAGTAATTTCGTATTATGCCAATGCCATTAATGGAAAGAAACTTGTCACGCTGTATTTGCATTACATCCGTCTGTTTGTTCACAAGAGTTAGCTAGGTATATGTATATGATCATGACATGTTATGTTACAATATTAGAATATGGTGAATTGACAGGGGTTTTTAATACTTTCCTAAGGCACACTAAATTCATTTTGGACTCTTTGACAGTGATTCACATTCCGTCATTTGCCATCCACTCTGTGTACATTCTTAATCTTTCGGCCTGTCAATCAAGTCACTCATATCTACTACTTTACCAAAAACCAAAATACATTATCTATAGTTCTTCATCTTCCTTATCTGTAACCTGTAATTCACAAGCTATTTATACAACGAAGTCACGTGAAAATAATAGACTATCTAGTGTATGGAGACAACATGACGTAAACCTGGGTGTTTCTGACTCTGTCTCTCTCTCTCTCTCTCTGTCTTTCTCTCTGTCTCAGTCCCTCGCTCTGTCTGTCTCTGTCTCTGGCTGTCTCCCGCTTTGTCTGTCTGTCTGTCCCTCCCTCCCTCCCTTCCCCCTCCCTCCCCCGCTCTCTCTCTCTCTCTCTCTCTCTCTCTCTCTCTCTCTCTCTCTCTCTCTCTCTCTCTCTCTCTCTCTCTCTCTCTCTCTCTCTCTCTCTCTCTCTCTTGTGTGAGTTACCATTATCTCAACAGACCATTGTCAAACATATACATTGCAACAACTTATTTATACTTTTTCAGACAATGTCAATGAATAACAATGTAAGATTTTATTGTACTTCAATTTTTGTCATGGCAGACGTTAAGATATAGCAATGTTAGGGAAATATTTGCCAAGCCAGACAATAAAATGTATCAATGTTGGTAAGAATTTTCGTTAAGCCCGAAAATTTGTTTGAACGTAACTGGCTTACATTGTATTTCAAAAGGTCTGCCACAGCAACAACCAGGAATTAAACACTGCAATATGTGTAAATGTTAATGTAACACATTCGGTGGTCACGTCTTGTACAGACGTGATATACACACAGTGATGTCTAAATTAATTACAGCTGACATGTCAAACACCTAATATAATTTTCAAAGATCGTCAAAGTTGCGTGGTCAAATGTCGTTATGCCTGTGACGGTGGTGACATGCATGTAAAATGAACATTTGACCCCTCTTCTGTCATCAAACATTTACAAGAATTAAACTGCCTATCAATTCGGGTTGGATTGCAGTGACGAGTAACATAGATTGTATTACTGACGACACACCAGAGACTTTCACAACCAATGATATGGGCTTCGTCGCATAGAATGTGTTCACTGTATAACATGTATGGAGCATTGGGGTTAACTGTAACATATTCAAACTCAGTTCAAAACCATCAAAACCCACAAGATTAATTGGTAATATGATGTACACTATGCTGAGACAGTGCGTGGTATAGTATTTTTTCACCAACAAGACTTGTACAGTATAACTTTGAAGTATTGTAATAACAATGGTAATAATACCAACTAATTATTCAAAATTCAATTTGGTGACTGGAAAAATAAAATAAAACGAGTCCATGAAATTAAAAAGGCAGGGAAAACCCAAGAACTGTAAAACCACCCAACTAAATCTCAGTTAAAATAAAGTAAAACACCCAATGGTAACTGCAAAAAGTTTTGAAGTTGAAGTCAAAATGCCATTAAAATTAAGTCATTTTACAATGATCCAATATGGCTTCCAAATACTGTGCTAACTCTGGGGCCGGGGAAAACAAAAATACTGTCGATTTCCTCGAAAACAAGAGAGTGAACTAAAAAGTTATTTTACCATTTCAAAATGATTAAGAATTTAACATGGAAAAGTTTTGAAATATCTTGAAAACTTTGGAATTCGTCCCTAAGGCACCTTCTAGAACGGCACTCATGATATCTTTGTAATAATTACATTGAATAAATTACGTGTAATCGTTGTGTTAGTTATACATTCAATACAGTCATACATTATAAGTCAGTTAACAGCATGTCGTCTGGCTAAACAAGATTCTAACTAACGTTAACATTACTACATTTTATCGTCTGACTCCACACAGAAATTTATCGAGTAAAATAATTACTTTGTAATTCTCTTTAAGGATACGGATCACCTAAAGGTAGTCCAGGCAAAGAAGATGTAGCAATATTTATAAAATTTCTGTCATGCCAGATTCTGGAATGTAACAGTGTTATTAAGATTTTTGTCACGCTAGACGATAAAAAGAAGTAATATTAATACAGTGTGTGCAGTGTGATACTAACACATGAAGACTATCTTTACCCATCATTCAAGTGTGCATGTATGCGTTAATAACGCCTATATGTATAAAGTTACACTTTTAGATTAAATTGACAATATCCATAGTAATATTTACATTGCTACATGAATGCTATTACTTGTACGCTAATTTCCTCATTTTAATTATGTTCCAATATCAACGCCTACTGGTAGGGCTAAGCTAACATCGTTTTATATCGTGATGGAAACTATAGAACCGTTTGAAATAGCGGAAAATTTAAAATCCAGTCAAGACATGTATAGTACTATAAAACACGTACGTACACACACACTGTTTTTGGGACACTGATATATTTGCCCATGGTATTTAGTTGTAATACTGTCATGAAAAGGTCCTCACTTTCAACCTTTTGGTGCATGGTGACGCAGCAATCGTTCGGAACTAAACATAAATTATGGGGCGTGGGGGATGGTTCTTTTCAGTTCATCGCGTGTAAAATATTGACCCTCCCCCGAAGACATTACACAAAACATGCTGACCACCCCTCCTCTGTTGCTGGAAGATCTGTGATCAAAATTATCATTGCACAAAAAGTAGCGATCCTCCCCAAACACTTGCATGAAAAATGGTGACCCCCAAAAAACGCACCAGCACCCCATCCTGTAAGTTATGTTCAGTCCCTTACTACCATACGTTCATTTTCCTTGAATGAACATTTGTAATGTCAAAAAGAGTTTAATGTTGACGTTTGTCTTCCTATATAAAGAAAAGCCTAGATGCAATTAAATTCCATTGTGAACTGTCCCTATGTTTTTTTACGGAATGGCAGTTGAATATTGTACAAATGTTGGTTTATTAAACATATTATTTAACAATGGAACCTGTCAAATACTCTATTGCAGCCATTTATACGTTGATATATCTATATCAAGCTGTTGGGCGCCCTCAACAGGATGACCAGGCATATGGCAAGATGATGACAAATTGCTCTACGTAAATATATCGGTTGTCGGGTACGGTGGTCACAATAATATCCAAGGGCAAATACAGTTACCACCTTTGAAACTTTAAAATTGTACGCATGAAACACCCCGATTGTATTATACTATCATCTTTCGGTTGTTCTCTTTGACAGATGGCAGTGTTTGATTGATTTCGCTGGCACGGTACTGGTGACCATGTCAAAATGGACATCAATATTAAGGGTTTGGTTTCATTTGAAAAATGTGAAAGTGCAAGCCTGATTGAGTTGGATCGCTCCAGGCTGGACATAGAGATATATCACTCATTGCAACGTCGACAAGTATTGGGTGTCAGACTAGATAGTAAAGATATATCAATGTCACATTTACTTGTATATCATTTATGTGTTGAATGTAGCCATGTCAGTTGAGTCGTCAAAATCTCTAGGGAAATACATGAAACATTTTTGAGTGGCGCGACGCGACAGACGAACGGGTCGGGCAGACGAACAAACATACAAAGTCGGCCTTCTATGGCTGTCACGATAGACGATTGACACCTGCCGTTTACCATCCCCAATTAGCGAGAGAACTAAATCTTAATTACTCAATTAATGTACGTGTACGTTGGCGAAGTGTCGGGATCTGGTACCAAAAAACTAGCCTTGGTTGGTACAATCGGTACTTGATACGTCAGAACTGTAAGCCCGTAATCCTCCAATTGACTCCGTGGTTGAGTGAACCTGGACAGCGGCTTACGCATGAGTGTACTCGGATTTTTGTGATTTCACACAAGATTGGCTTGTAGTGCTTGCTACAACCGGGAACAATTGGGGTCACATTCTACATAAACAGGACAACCTCGACCAGCCTAGTTTAGCACATTCCAACCTCGGGACTACAACGAGCCGTAAACGACTGAGGCGTGGCTTAACTGACAGCCAACTGATTTTACTAAGTGACTGGAGTAATTATATAATGAGTGGACAAAATTTATGAGACACTGTGGAGTTGACTGGACGTAACTTTCATTCTCTGTATTTTCCTCTTTCTGCCGAAAAAATTCTGGCGTGCTGAGCGTGCTTTGTTGTATACAAGTGGGGGTTAATTCAATAGGATTGTATTGGGAGAGCGCCTTCTGTGCCGTGGTCTACACTACACGTCTTCTTTGTTATGCACAACATCGTTCACTCATTATGGCGTCTTCGACAAACATGCTTCGCTCTGCCGTACGTCTGTTCTTACTTTCACTCACGCTAGTGTGGACGCAAGGATTTCAACATCAAACAAGTAAGTAGACCTCCGACCTACTAAAACCAACTACCTGGTGACCTTAAACATTGTAATCTTTATTCACATCCCGTTATCCTTCTCATAAAAAGTATAAAAAAATTTACAGTGAAAGTGTGTAACGGTATATAGTCCATTCAATACATTCACGAACAATTGCGAGCTTTAAACTGTGCGTATACTATACGTTCACACATCGATTTTTTCCTCCTTTTCGATGTGAAGTACTGGAGACATTAAAATATACACCATACGCTTTCCGAAATGTTGAAACTATCATTTAATCAGTGGGATAATGACAAAACATACACACTTACTTTCTAACTACATCATTTCAGATGTTCAAATGATTGGTCGTGTCAAAATTGTATTGTCGTTCAGACATGATTTATATGTGGGTATTTATAGTTCTCTCGTTTATTGTACATTGACGGGAAAAAGTCACACAACTAGACTAGTAAATTTACTTACACATGTACCGCTTTTAGCGTTTTTTGGATTTCAATTATGTGCTGACACAAATCTGGTTTAAGACCTGTGTTTGGGTGAGGGTTATTTTAGTATTGGCGTTATTAAGGTAGCGCAGCATGTGTCGGTCAGTGCTAATAGTGAGCTGTCCAGTGAATACGGTACAAATGAGTGTTTGTTTTAAGTCCATTCAGAAACTCTTTGTCATCGTTGCCGCTCCCCCAAGACCAGCATAATCCACGAGGCATTGTTACGACTTGTAAAATTGGAAACTGATCGTTCATTTGGCCTCAATCAATGGCCTACCTATCCCCCGTACTATGACTTCAAATACACAAACGTTTGACTGTTTTCTCAGCGGACGAAAACAGTCGCGACTGAGCATACAAGCATGTCACTTTAATTCCCTTTGTTGGCAGCTAAACGAGCTATATACTTGGGCTTGAACTATGCTCGCACATTGTACAAAAAAGTGCAACGGTGTGTTATGTTAAAAGTAATGCGAGCCTCGACCAACTCAATGAAGCGTGTTGCGTGGCATCAAGTGTTAACTGGCCATTGGATAAACGAAACATGAAAGCAGTTTTGGGTGTAAGTTTACGAGTGTGTTTTCCGACACTGTAGTTCTGTTTAATATGGCAGGCTGAATACGATACCAGCAGTATCGTTTGTTTTGGAGGCGCTGGATGACAGCTTCTATATTTACACAGCATATTACGTAGAGAAAACTTTCACCAATATTTGTCGAACGGCTTGTTTGTCAAAACTTCCTTTGTTAGGGGGTCTGATCCTTAAAAAGAATCTTTATTTTGGCGTGTATATGTGTATATATTGCATAATGCGGTGTGTAGTACCGATAAATTCACCGTTATTTGAAATAATTCGCGGCGTTTGGTACGACAACGCTTTGTCAACACAAACGTTGAGACTGTAGCTTCCTGTTAAAATTAAGTGGATTTTAACATAGGTATTTGAAGTGTATGTGTTTAAAAATTACTTTTTTCTACATATCAGATTGCATGCGATGAGAGTTTAATGCACTTGACCTCTGCATGTAGTATTCCATTGTACACGACCACTCTCGTCTTGGTAGACACCATTGTCATCAACTGAGCTAGGACGTACATTTTTAGATGGCATAAGTTCCTTTATTTTCCTCCCATCTGAAGTGTTATCCAGATGTATGACAACAGTTAGAGAAACCCTATACTTGTGGTAACGTCGAAAGTATAGACAGTTGGAGGAAGACTCCAAGCAAACGTCACACAATTTGAAGAGTAGGGCAAATACACGCTCTGTGGCGTTCTTAATTAGTCGGGAGGGGCCGACGCTCTTTCCATTGCTGGTTTACGAGCTTGTAAACCAGGAATCACGTATTGATTGATCGCTGGTGAATTACTTAGGAGGAACGTTTTCATTCCTATTGATGTAATTAGCAATGCCAGAACACAAGCAAATGGGATCACCGCTGTATATTCACAAACAATACTACGCAGTGATGCAAAGAAAACCGATGTACAGAGTGCACGTAGCTAACACTCCATTCAAAGAAAAAAAAAGAACAAACAAAATGGGGTTCGGCTGAAACAGACGACGCGACAATAATTGTTGATCAAATACAGACCAGTTGGCCATACCACGCGGAATAATTTGATTTAGAACTGTTGGTTAGTGAGAAAAATACGACAACGGTGACGGTGCGGATTGAATCTGTACTAATGAGTCGAAGTGTGTAAGTCACAGGGAGGCGAATAATAGCGGTGTGTTCATTTGAAAGGGTCTTAACGAGGGCCATTCAATACACAACAAAACGCCGTTTTTTAAGTCTGAGCCTGCTAGAGCAACTAAAACAAAGGATTGATATATTTTACAATTGAAGATCGAAATCTTGACCTACTGTAGATTTAAAAGACTGTACGAATAAGTCGTCCACATATACAGACCTGGGAATATAATACCTACCCGAATTGCGCCATTTGAAAAGTACCCTGTGAAATTTGCTGTCATCCGTGAAAACGAGACGACGTTATGTCTGAAGGCGAATCCACTTACTAAGTTGTCCACCCGAGATAAAATGAAACAAAATTAAAGCAACGCAAATTCTATTATCATGTTTTTGTGTTATTTTACCCCAAAATGTTACAACATGGCCATTAAAAATTTAAAACATTTGCCCTCCGTTTAAACATTTAAAAGCATGCAAATAAAGAGGTGGCATTTATGAATTCAGGGAGTGGGAAAGGTCACTCTAGACTGAACAACGATTGATTTCTTTTCAGAAATGGCTTCACATAGGAATATTTGAAAGTGATGAAGGCAGATAAGCGACATTTTCAAAACGAAAAAAAGAAAACGTTCACGCACTTGGTGTATTCTGTACAACTCCTTTCAATCCGTTGCTATGGCAACTGATAGCGAGATAGCTCAACTTGCCCGAGGTGTCGGTTCGGATTAGAAAACGTTTTTCTTTGCCCTAGTCGTACTATCTCGCGTTTTCATATTTTTCTAGGTTTTTTTGGCACATATTTGACTGCTTCCTATTACACTGAATGATCTAATATGTTTTGAAAGCTTTCACTCTCGTCACCTTGGTCACATGACCATATGAAAACAGTATAACCTTTCACCTATCGAAACACACGGCACGTTTTAGACTTTCACTCATTTGAATAAATGAAAAGAAATCCACTTTTTTGGGGGGATGACGCTAAGAAGGTCATGGTCGCACAGAGTTTGCGCGTTCAATACATGCCCCGAAGCACATGGAATATCCAGAGCATTCCGTCGGAAGTTCAAACAACCCTTCTTTCTGTGTTTATTTAGTTTCTAACTCTCGTGTTACATAAGTGTTAAAAGGCTTGCTATAAAAGTAATTTATTCTCATATACCGAGGAATTGGAAATCAAGCATGACACTTGGAAGTTGGTTTGATGCGACTGACAGCTACTGATGAGATATTATATCAAATACGCTTTCCAGCGATCTGAACGTATTGAAAAGAAAACTGACAATGACTTAGTTGTTAAAACCTCAATGTATAGATTCTACTACTAGTAGTATTAGACTATACATGTCAGTTTATATACAATACTCATTTGGTCAAAACAATGAAAATCTGGCATTTATTACAAATTGAAGGAATTCTACAGAAATGTGTCAATTTCTGCCAATATTATAATAAACCCCCTTTCGTTTTAGTTGTGCAAGTTTGATGAAAAAAAAATCACTTTAATTTTTTATTTATCAGAAAATTTGATGAAACATTTCAATTACAATTGATTCGTGAGTATTTTATAATTGTGGTAAAATTAGTTCGGATTCATGTTTTTTTTTTTACATTGAAATGTAATATATATACGGCACTGGCGTTGGATACCGACCTTGTCACTTCACTCGATTATAGCCTCTTTAAGTTCAATATCACTAAAAACCACCAAACGAGACATTGTGGTTACAGAATTTACTTCGGTACCAAAACTTAACTCCCCTTCGACCTATCAAAATTCATGCGATCTCGTGCATCATGTTCAGTATATCTGTGTCGTTACTGTCTTGTACTCTTGTCCAAATCGCCAGAGATTTACCCCAGATTGGTACTAGGGAAATGTTAATAAATACCCAGCGATATCAACTACAGTTTATCCTGTGGTCATTTTGAATACAAGTCTCTTAAGGAAAGACATCATTACAAACTTATTTGAGCCGGTAGGCATTCATTTCGGTCTTGAAAGCACACCCCAAATCAGCCGTTGCTATGGGAATATTCCACGCCCTAAGTATTCAAGAAAATGGAATCATGTGACATAAAAAGTAGGCACACCGCAGGTCGATTGTATCATGTTTGTATTAACATAACTCCACTGGGGAAACTACAACTATTGCTTTCCAGTGACGATGTCACCATTCACTATCCAGTGTTTGACGACGTCGTCGCACACTCGTAAATTACGCCTTTCGAGTAGTCATGGTGATGAAGAAAAATCAACATGATGTCGAGAACGCCGATTTGACAGCTGCTTTCGAGTAATGATCAATTTTGTTTAAAAATTAATTTCCGAGTTCCATGAGTCTATTTATCGGGGACAGACTTAACAGTTTTACGAGGCTATTAAAATGTCTCATCACTCATTAGTCTGCCCAGACGTATAGGAACGTCTGGTGTCGTAGCTGTGTAGCGGAATGATACAGGTATAGACTGTAGAGTTCTTTGAATTTTGATTGTACATTATCTTCACGTTCAACGACCGAACTTCCGTGCCTGGAATTATTTTTCCACAGTCTTGTCATTTCGGGTGGGTCACACCTCAAAACTAATTGCTATAGAACTTGCATACTTTGAGTCTGGGAGAAATCTTTAATTACAACCCTGTGATAAGTTTTTTTTTGATATGCACCATCTGTTGTCGAGCTGCTTTACAATCATGTTGGTTCCCCATCCCTTGAAAACCTCATTGTGCGTCTTTATCTCAAAACCCGACTTAGCTACCCCTGATTTGATTTGATTTATTGTGTACACATGTCACTGATTTTAGCCTCAGTCCTAGACTATCAGGAAACATTACGTACATATGGCTAGAGTACGTATAAAGGTTCAGGCCTCAAATATGATATTGCAGGTTGAACTACATTGTTTATTATCACACACACACACACACACACACACACACACACACACACACACACACACACTCAACTTATACATACATAACATACATACATACATACATACATACATACATACATACATACATACATACACATATAATACATTTAGATAGAGATACACAGACACATACACAGACACAAACACAAACACAAACACAAACACAAACACAAACACAAACACAAACACAGACATCGCAGTAATAATTTCATCATGATTACATATTTCTGAGGGTAAGATTACACTGTCATAAATCTAGCGATTTCTATATAGAGCCATGTCTACAATTTCATTGAAGGTATTGTAACTGTGAACTGTATCAGAATACATTACTAATCTGGTCGACGGCATCCTTCATTCTCATGTTGAACACAAAATATATACATCATCACATATTAAACAGACTATATTTTTCTCTCCAGATTTCAATCGCCAAGGCATATCTTACAGCACTCCTACGTAATTATTTATTTATTAAAGCGACCGGGTTTATATCTACCAGACTCGTTCACAAAGACATTAATTAATCATACCGCGATGACTGTGTCGTCCTCCCCATCAATTCCGTATTGCCATATAAACATATCAAGACCATCAAAATATAATAAATCATATACCGAAGACTTACAAAAACAAGAATCGCGGATTTAGTTAAATCATGCATATAATTTTGAATTTTAGAAATTGTTTTCCACATGACTATGTCATGTCACATTTCGGGGTCAGTTCCAATTTTGTAATAGTTCCGTATACAATGCGTGGACTCCTGTGCGAAAATCCAACATGAAAACTGAAAGAACCACGTGAATACTTGAGAAATGGAATGAATTTTACAATATTCGTATTTACGGAGGTATTTCATTTACGCTTAAGTATCCCGTCGACATCCAAATTTTATAACCTTCGGTGCGACGCCTGTACTGTAACGCCAGTGAAAAAAAAAATTACACACACGAGAGGCGTTATTGTCGCTTTGCTTCCATTCTCAACTTTTCAGCAGTACTGAATGACTGCGAGTTAATCCAGGTATGCGTTTTTGAAGAGACTGATCCGTGATTCAACATCCTTTGAAGGATTTTGACCAAACATTACACGATCTACTATACACACACAACACATATGTCATTGTGATATTCCGACAATACCACTGACTTGATGAATTCACATCGGTTGGCTTGGAAGGCCGTCTAAGCTGTCACTACAAAGACAGTTAATGTACATCAACAGGGAAAATGGCGCCAGAGGTAGACTGAAGCTAACCTGGTCGTCTGTGTAAATTATAGGCGATTGAGTGATCGAATGTGAGTATCTTAGAAGCAAATTAACAACAAACCCACTGCAATGACACTTAACTTTTTCCTTATTAATGAGCGGATCTGTACGTTTACATGCAAAGAACTTTGTCTGGTGAAAAATAACATGCAAACACATTCAAAGGAACTCTTTGATAACCTTATTTCATTATTGAAAGTCGAGTATATCATTTTACAGGGTAGAGTCATTTGCGAATGAAACGCCATGCATTATGAATACACGGATGTCAACGTGAAAATAATCTTAGCTTCTCACTGGTATCCAAATCACATGGAATTGTCAGGTCGTATCAGGGTCATATTCTCATGTTGACCCCGATGTTAGAAATCGTATACATTTCACCAACTACCGCCATCAACAGCGTCAATAAATTTTACTCACTGCTTTAGTACAATTATAATAGGGGAAAAAAATCAATTGCGTAAATTCCAACTGGATATTATTTATATGGCGTGTTAGTCATGGCAGTTGGAGGAGAAGGCTTATCCAATATTTATTATAGAAGTGAAATTGAAAATTATAGGTATTGGGAAAATACGTATGACGAGTTAATGTTTTATTATCCGGTTTCCATGATTGATGATGAGATCTCCACCGTTCAGCGTCACAGAACCCTATATTTCACATGTCTACGTATTTTGCTAAAGACTTCGACTTACAGTGTATCATGATCGAAATTTGGACAGTATTTAACTCAGAAGAGATATTTGACGACTTAACCTCAAATGGTATTCAATCTCATCACCGGATGTACTCTAAACCAGCAAATCATAAATCATTGTCTGCTTCAAGACATCCCTGACAATATCAACGAGAAGGTGTCATCTTTTCACCTCCAGTGAAGTTTGCTATAATCTCGGCGTGTGTTGAGCCTAGCAATTGAGAGCTGACGATGAGAAAATCTAATGGTGTTAATGGCATTATGATGGCGACGTCATTAAAGCGTATTCATTGACTTAGAGCAAATATGACAGTTCATAACTAATCATTATTTGCAATTGTTATGTGTCATCAATCATGCTCGTCATGATTTGGTCATATCTTCACCAACTTAATTTCTAAAATTACCAGTGTTGCATTTAATTCCATCGATTGATTTCACTTCTCATCCCGAGGCAAAATGATTCATCTGAGAGAGAGAGAGAGAGAGAGGGAGACAGCATTCAGATGTTGATCTGAAGGTTATCAATACAGACTAGAGTGGCGTTGGTGGATTTTAAGTCTTTCACAGACTCACGAATGAGTCGGTCGGCTGTAGGGTTGAATCGCGGTTCTGATGATTTAATATTGTCTATCTATCTGTCTTACTACACTAAAGGAGTGTTATCACAAAATAAAGTCAATTTCTTGGCGTCAATGAATGACAAACATGGCACCTGATGGATAAAAGACGGTGCGGACAGGAGACTTTATACGAAAATGTCAATAATCAATAACTTGTTTAATCGGAAGGCTTTGCTAACGTTGCATCGCCTTGAATTCCTCCTCTTTGTCTTCCACCATTTGTATCACTATTCTGCATAGACGTAGACGTTAATGCAGGTAGACCTACTATCAGCTGTTTCAGCCAATTGTGCTTCGTGTATATTCCTGAACATCTGTCTCTATGGTGCCTGTCTGAGTAAAAGAGCCGAGCTGAGACTTCTCTTCAGAAACGCATTGCTTTTGTGTACATACTCTCGTAGATTAACGTTTCAACCCTTCGCTATCTATGCCGTGACGTGATTTAGTAATTATTCGCAAATCTAATCAGCAGACAGACTGAATGGCCACAATATTGAACCTGTTCAACTCAAGATGTATAGGGCACAAATATGCAGACAGTGTTCTTCTCTAAATAAAACATTTGATTACTGTAGTGATTTTAAAACTGAAACACTTGACAAAATAATTGTCATTGAAAAACTTGTATTGTATATGGTTGAGTTCTAAAATCAAATCGTGATGTCCCTAAAAGAATTATGAAAGATTCGGGTAATTTTTAATGTTTTGTGCTAAATTGGAATGGCGACAACACGTAACCTAGTTAAGTTTGAAGAATGTCATTGAGCAAAGCGGGAAAAGCCCAAATTTTACATGAGCCAGCAGGTGGGATGGAATTGTCGTCTGTTAAATTCGAGTCAACGAGGATTTATACGATAACCATTAGGTTAAATTAATCGATGCAATGATGATAAATGTTTTCTCCTTAACAGCAGTTTCCTTCATGTCTAAGTCGAAAACGGGGAATTGAAACGAGGCAATATACAAACTTACGTGGACGACACAGTTGCCTTTATTAAAGAACACTTGAGTTTTTTAGGAGCACATAAAATTTGACGAAAATTGTAATTAATGCATTGTGTAGGGGATTTGTCGTTTTCTGGCATCAGTTTCACTTAAATAACACCAAGTCAATATTTCGTTAGGGAAAATATTCAGGGATTTCAAGGGACGTTTACAATCTACACTTACTCTGGTCAAAGCTATTTTGATTATGTTTGTGTTTACATCATGGTATACTGGGGTATTTACTCACTTTAAATTGTTGGTAATCTTTTATCAGAGTAAAGTCTTATCTTTGACTGTCATTTGACTAGTGCAACTTTCTGTTGTCATAATTTTGACAGTTATTGTTAAGCTATCGATTCCTGCAGAAATTTTCAACGAGAAAGTCCAACTCGTGTATTTCAGAAATATAGTGATAACAAATATTTTGATAGACTAGTCTACGAACTTGCAGGTCGTAGTATATTTGCTAAACGGACCAGTACTTTATTTTTCACAGCAAATGATGACTTGATTGTCAAAACGGAGGTTATCTCATTTCTTTTCTTCTTAAAAAAAAGGTAGACTTGCTTTTTCCGTCGTTTTCAAAGCTGTACTTACAGTAAATTTATGATTTACCATAATTAACGTCAATTCAAAATATAGCAAAATGAAAGGTAAAATTGACTCAATTTTAAGTAGACTGTACAAAAAGGTAGGCTGAGTTTATATAACGTTTTACTCCGACGGGTGAAAATACTGAAAACCTTGTGATCAAACTATTACAATGTAATGTAAAGTATGTCTATTATCGAGTCGTTTATGTGTCTAAATACCAGCCTGGATTGGGTTCTGTCAATAGCAAAGTGATGGCTAAGAGTACTTCAGTGAGTAAAATACTACAAGTGCCTATTGATATACAGTAAAAATTAACCCCTCCCCGCAAAAAACAAAAACGCAAGAAAAAAAGACCATACAAACCCCTTTTATATGTCTTGGCTGCTTTGACTCCGACCATTGACTTATCTCAGACCACCATTATAGAAAAAAAAGACCATGGTCTAAGATATACACAAAAGATTAGCCAATTTGTAAACAAGTCTAGTCGCCGAGTCTTTACTCAAACTATCTTTGCGGTTTTCAGGACGTTTTTAAAGTCTCGTTTGTTCAGTAGTGACACTGATATCAATTTTAAAAAAAGATAGTGTTGTATGAAGGCGAGTTCATACAAAACAATCTGTCAATAGTTAATATATTCATGTCAATTATGAGCCACCTTAACTTACCTAAAAATACACATATCTATTTATGCCCGTCTTGCCTTTTATGCATTTAACCTAAATTCGCTCGTGTATATTTTTAAAAATATATAGTAACTAGGGTGATACGAGAAAGACGTTTAAAATGAAAGTATTAAAGGAATGTCCTAACTTAGAAACTACTGTTAACATTGTTTTGAGAGAGAGTTTACCGATTTATCACAAGTTCTGAGAGGCAAGTGTTTAGAGGAGGACGTTCGCTGACCTTTCACCTTAAAACTTTTCGCAAGATTTGCTTGTTGACTTTTTATGTCATACATTCACTATAATACTTCATATTTTCAATGATTACAATTATCACAAAGTAATAAATTCAGAATAGAAATTGTAAGTGTAATCTGCTTCACATGGCATATCTTGTGCTCTAAAGATCGTTCTTCTTTCTTCTTTTTTTACAAATAGGAAACGCACATAACTAATCTAAATGCTGCGCTTGTCCTTCCCCCGAGGAATTGGTTTTAATCAGAATTACTCTAGAGTCGTTTTATGTAGTGTATTCGGAAGCGAGTAATTCTCCGTCCCATGGCACAATATTATAAGGAGCAATGTATAGACATTGAAAAGGTTTTCAGTAACTAGCCTGGAACCGGGTCGGATGGCTTTAACAAAAACAACTATATAGTTGAAGTGTTTTTTGAAAAGCGATCTCCTTTATTTTCGCAGGCCTATAAATCTTGGTTGAACGTACCCTCAGTTCTGTTGTAGATTTATGCATGCTCCATGACTCTTACAGGTTTTCTCTTGAACTATTTAACCATCATGATGAACGTTTATGAAGTTTACTTCCGCAATTACATCGTAATAATCTTGGTATTATTCCCTATAATTTGATGTCGGACTGGAACGTTGTAATCATGAACAGAAGATACGAGATAGCAGCGATATTAAAAAAGAGTGATAACTACTTTGCCAAATTTGAATATCGAAATAGGTTGTGTTTTGAAAAAAAAAGTGTGCTTACAGTACACCAATAAATATAGGTCATGATGTTTTCCGCAGTTTCATAATGGTGACAGCAGCAATATAAAACAAAGGTAATTACTTTGTCAATTTTGACAATTCAAAGTAGTCGTGTTTGAGGAAAAGTGTGTTTTATGAACCTCAGCAAACATCATAGAGAACACATGTCAAAAAGATGTAGTAGGCCTAGTGTGTTTCATTCCGGCGACAGAAAAAGAAAAAACAGGGGTAACTACGTCGAATTTGAATATTCAAATTAGGTGCGCTTTACTAGTAAAAATGCGCTTTCTATACCCCGACAGACATAGAAAGACACAGGTCAAAAAGCAGAGATGAAAGAGCAGTACTAGTAAGTTTCCTGCAATTTCATGGTGACACGGTAGTGATATGAAAAAAAGGGGTAACTACCTCGACAAATTTGAATATTCAAATTAGTTGTGTTTAGGAACATCATGCTTTTTTGTACCTCCAACATACATAGAGAGCAGATCAAAAACAAGCACTAGTGCATGTTTTTTGCAGTTTTACAAATGGCGACAGTAATGTCACAGATGTTCAATGTGATGAATTCACAGAAAAGCGTTGTCCATCACGTCGCATTAAATCCACTGAGTAATATGATTAACAAACAAACAAATGAACAGTCATTTGATTTAATGATTGAATTTTTAATTTGATTGTTTTGGTGTTATATGCATGTATACACAACGTAATCACTGACTGTATTATTAATAATTCATTGCCATACTTCAAACACCTTAGTGTGTTTTTTTACATTCGTGTTCAGGGTATGTAGCTTTCTTTCAACTAATGTGAAACTCTAGAACACGATATATATTCCCTTTCCGCGCTCTGAGCTCGAGCTCCTTGTTCTGTGAATGAATCGTGACTTGATCGGAAATATGTAACCCACGCATATTTATTTTTTGCCAGATGAAATGATGGAGCTAGGAATGCAATTTTGACGTAGATCAGACTTTTCATCTATGTTACTGTGAATGAATAAATACATGCTTTAGAGTAGGTGAGATAACAACGTTCATGCTGTAACTGCATAGCAACATTGACACCGCGTGATTAGCGCTAATTGGAGCAGTGCAGTGTGTATACACCCACTATGTGTTAGTGAACACCAAAGCGGAATTGTACATCACACGCTTCTCGTTGCAAATAGAAACCATCTATTTGACAACGATAGAAGTATATGTTTCCCTTGATTTGAAATTCACTGAACGAGAATCCCCATTGACAGGGAGAAAGGACGAACACAAAGGAACTCAAAGACACCGAACTTATATAAATATCTCTTTTTCCCCTGGCTCTGGTTTGACCTCAAGTAACAGTTCCGTAGAATTAGAGGGAGCTACGACTACTTAGTTGTAAATATTGGCTTTCTGCTCTCAAGCTTGAAAAAAAGGGATATGAATATTTAGGAGAACACACTTTTGTACAATTCATTCTCGAATTCGTGATTTTATTTCGCTGGAACGGGGGAAAGTTGTAATAGCTTTGATGATTCCTTGGCAGCTGGGTCGTTCTTTTACGCCTTCACTCTACGTTCATATCTCTGTCTAAGGCTGTGACCCTTCACAAAAATGGCGCTAAAGAGGAACATGTATAGAATATTGTCACCTTGGCAGAAACATCTCCATTCGAAATTAGAGGAGAACTCTCTCTTTGATATTATTTGGTGTGAAGTTCAAATCAGGCGGAAAGCTGTTAGACTCAAAATGGATGATGACTCCATTTTGTTATTTGAAAGCGTTCTTCCAGAAAATGTATTCAACTGTCTCATTATCATTCAACATTTCATACAGCCACGTTTCAATGCGTCGTTTCCTCTAATGAAACTTTCTATATACGATTTCCCTTTGTACAGTTTTTGCCCTTTCATTCAATATAGAGCAGATCACTAAACCGCCTTGAATCAGACGAGAGTAGATCTTAAAATCCACTGCGCGTGCGTGGTGGATTGTATTATCAAAACGACTGCATTCACTCCCTGCTCTAGCTCTACACTCTATGTTTGGACGTGTTTGTTTGTTGTTTTTTTTAACCAAAGATGTCATTAATTTTTCAAAGTGAATTTAATACATAGAAATAAATGTTGCATAGAAACTTACATTGCTTCATAGAATTAAACTTTTAAACATCACATCGATGAATTAATGTACGCGATAAAAGCCAGGAATAAAATGAGCCGTGAAATAAGGTATTTGTTTTGTAGCCCCATTTCCCGAAATTGGTGGCCTAAGACTGCCCCCAATTGGAATGGAATGATATATGCATGGCTTGCTACAATTTCCTTGGCCCCATGCATTATTATGACACCTATCTAGTATTTTAAAACAATGATTTGCATGTAGAATTCTTATCGACCCCAACGGTATCAATATTTTCCCGCCGAATTTATTTGAACAAAATTTAGTATATTTCGGAACTTCAAAATTTTCTACTTTACTTTGTATCAGTATTATGTTGATAATCCCTCTGAATCAAACGGTATTGAAATTTTGCTTTAAATAACCAGAAATGGGGAAAAATACGGTAACCCTGTCTATGATCATATTGATAAGTATGCGTATTCAAATTGGCGGTTTTCAGGATGCTTTAGATATGTACGTTTGGAAAGGAGTTGATAGATACACATTAATCAATGCCAAAAAACCCATATTATTATTGACAGGTCCATCTCACTTTGCAAAAATATCCTACTCTTCAGAAACCTGAAGTCGACCATAGGCGTAATAACAGTTTTGTCGTGTTCTTAGTGATACAGATCACACGCGCGCAATTCTTTTTAAACGTGTGAAGCAGTAGTGCAGACACAATCTGGGAACTGCACTCTAACATGGGAATATACTCAGCAAATTGGAGAGATTGAAGTGTCTTTGTATACGTGGGTGAAAACCATTCTTGAATCTAAGGAAACAACAGAATAAGTTGTTTCTCGCAGCATTTTATGACATAATCGATGTTTTTATGCGAAAACCAAAGGGAAAAGTTCATTTATCGAACGCATCTGAGTGAGGATTAGACACTCGATTCAACGATTGTCTTTTCTGATCATATTCACCTTACCAGTTTGACACCGGATTGGGGACACATTCGTTTTGTAGACATTTCGAATCAACACAGCTGCCATATTGTCGTCTGCTACGGGTGAACAGTTGTCACCGCGTATTTCTATTGCTAATTCATTCTCTCACTTTTTTGGCATACACACTTCAACATGTTCCAATTTGAATGGATGTTGTCGTCTGCTACTTGGTTAGCGATTGTAATATTAAACCGCTATATGAATCTTTCTACAATTTTTACGTAAACACGTGAAAAACCACAATTTTTTTGTCGTCTGCTATATGCTTTAAGTCAACATTTCTATCTTTTTTTTTATTTTGCATAAACACATACCAATTGAACAATGTACACATTTTTTCTTCTGTTCTTCTTTCCAGCGTATATTCAAGACATGCAACCATCATGTAACCATAATGTTAGTGATATCAGCGGTGAAGTGCATTCACATCGAGGGAGTGAAGAAACCACATATCAGACAGACGTGGATTGTTCAGTCATCATAAATGCCCAACCTGGCAAAAGAATAAATATTCGCTTTAACTTTTTCGATCTTCCGTCAACCTATCAGAACACACTGAAAGAGTGCAAAAGTGACCGTGACAGAGTTTACATTTACAACACGGGAAAAATAACACGTCGTGGCGGAGAAAGGTCGAGACCGGAGGCAACTCTCTGTGGTGGAACGGGAAAATTCCCAGACGACTATCAGTCATCCGGAAGTGTCGTCATGCTCAAGTTTGTCAGCGACAAATATCAAACGCAAGACAAAGGTTTCAAATTCATCTACACCCAATTTGTACCACAAAGCGGTAAGTAATGCAGTCTATAAATATACAGTATGTGTTTATTATGTCGTTGAAAAGACTTATTTCTGTCACAAATGATAAAATGATTAAATCACATGTCTGACCCCAAGACTGCCAATCAATTTTTCTTTTTCATTGGTTTCAACTAATATTCATTCATCTTCGAATGTTATCGGATAGATTAAAGATGTATAATATGGCTTTTTTAATTAACCTTTTAGCGATTGAAATTGGGGGATAAATCCACCCTGTTATTGAAATCGCTTAGATTTAGTAAAGAACAATCAATCAGGGTATAAACTAACGTCAGAATCTGCAATCTTACGGTACATCAACTTTCGTCTTAACTAAACAATCATCACGTAAAAACTATTGGTGTAAGGATATGAAACGTCAATCATTCACATATTTCTGTAAATGATTGAACTAAAACCTGAAGCGTAGCGATTTTTGGCTCCAGTTTCTAGAGAGATACATATATCATAACAATGCAGATAATTGTTTCATTCATTATTCACGTCGTACATGCGTATGAAAATATGCTCTACATTACTCCACTATAGTATGAATAACAGTCGGAACAGAAAAAAAAATATGAAAAATAGCACAATCGACAATTTTCGCAACCCTTTAGGCGCCATTTTGTTTCATTGCATGGCGGGAAACACCTATACTTCAATGTTAGGAAAGGCTTACAAATACTAAAGTCACAAAATTCTGTCTACACAATTTACCGAAAAAGCAATTTTATGAATACGTAGTCAAGTAAAGGGAATGCATTTTGTATTTGTGTATTTTCTTTTCATCAAAGGAGTCACAAAGACGAGTGGGCTTTAATGACATCTTTTACACTAGACTTGCTGACTCTGTTGAACATTCTGCAGTTCTAGTTCTCTTCCTGCTCGACACTGTTAACAATGTACTTTTTCAGAAAAGTAAAAATAAATATTCCAAACAGAGGAGATATTCATAGAAACCAATTTGATAACATCTTTTCAGCTCATTTTTTTCAATCATTTTTTCACAACGCAGACCTCATGAATGTCGACTGTTATTAACTTACACACCTCGTTCCTACCAAACTGATGAGGTTCGCGCCACGGTGAGAGGTGACATGCTCTTTATGTATATGTGACGTCACCGTGCACCATACAATGTACTGTGTGGCACGACTATCGATAATACCTCACATTTGGGTATCTGACACACCTGTCGTCTGCTAGAAACACAAAACCGACAAAAATGATCCCATTATTGCAAAAATGTGAAAATGTTTACATCTTTGATTTCATCTTTATGTAGAAGAAAATGCTTGTAGAATCAAAATAATTTCATATCTAGTTTGACTTCAAATCCTTTGAGGGTAACATAAGAATATATTATATATACTATTATTCACTAAATAATATGGTAAGGCCACATAGTGAAGTCGAATTCTCTTTCGCTCAAGTTGCCATTGCCTCGAAAATTTAAGTGGCGGCATGCAGAGTACTTGCCAGCGTTCTATGGATTAAAAATATGAAGATGTGCGCATATAATTGCACTTGCCGACGCTCTAGAGCACTGCTCTTAATCATAAATCCGTTTTGTACAGATAAGCGTTGTCATGTCAACACATATATCGAATGAATTGTGTATTATGGCAGTGCCATGTGTACAGTCTAGAGCTGGTTGACAACTGTGAAAACAAACGCCGCTGTACTTGGAATTCAGGAGAAAAGCGATCGTGTGTGCAACAGCAACGCTGTATGGATGAAAATCGAATTTGTTTAAACCACTTGAATTGACTTTTTTGGTGGGAAATGGCAGTTGCATAGAATGACTCGAACGGGTCATTCAGTAAAGTCTGAACATGTCTAAAGTGAACGAGTTGTAAATGATGTAGTCTTTTCAATAAAACACATGTCGTACATTTAACATCGGTGATATATTGTCGCCCAAACGTGTCCTATATGAATCAGTAACACCACTTGGAAAGGAACAAACATGTACCAGTCTATTTGCTAATTAGCAAACTTTTGATATACTGTCAGACAACCTTGTCCTCTTGCCTAGGGGTAGGTAACTACCATGATAACCCTTGTTGTGGTAAATTTGAATTAGGCCTGAATTGGCGATGACGATATCTTTATCATTCTCGCCCATGCGCCTTGACCGGTGCCGTAAAAGAGGGTGTAGTTTAATTTACGACGATGCATCTTTATCTGATGAATACACTAACGGAAAGGTTGATATATTGATGGGCATACTCTCATACGACTCTCGTCACACACAATGTACGCATACACGGGTACATAGATGCATACGCGCGCGCATACATGCACACTCAGATAAAAAGAGACACACACAGAAGAAAGGACCACGTATCTTCCCCATTATTATTAAAGACATCGAACATATACACCGTAGACCTTTGAATGTTTTTCAAACTGTGATATTATCGACAATATATTCTGTTACACTGGTTCAGGTTTTCGTCACAGGTAGCATTGTAATTCAACTAATCACAAACACTAAATATAATATCGTATTTATTTATCCAAATATAGAACTATCTGAAAAGGTGTTATTGTAGTGTAATATGGTATTGTGTAAATTGTATATCATGTACTCAAACGAAAATATGATTTTGAAACATTTCATATAAATCTAGACGTAGGTTACAATTAAGGTGAATATGTTACAAATTTGAAAAGAAAAAGTTACGAAAATGTTAGCGGAAACGTGGCTGAAATTTAGGACGGCACATCTGAGGAGACTGAGGTACTCCACTTAAATAATTCAAGGGGTTGTAATTAATGATCAATCATTCATACTCTGTTTCTTGAACAATACCTAAGATGAGTACATAGGTATATCAAATTACATACTTATATGCATATATCTTGTAACATATATACACACGACCAAAGCCTCCCAGCAGTTCTCACTGCACTGTACAGATGGTAACAGCGAATTTCGAACGATTATACCAGTGTAACTCGACGCAGACTATCATATCTCTAACTAATTGCAAAGTAGCAATTAAGTTTTGATTGACAGGTGTACTTTCTGGCCTTCCAGATGCCGTTTATGGGTGCTTTCCTGCTTCGCATTAACAGACAAAAGTAAATTTCCTATATATATGTTATGCTTTACATAATCCCCGTCACAGTTTTTTTTTGGAACTGAGCTTTAGAGGTTAACGACCGATGTTTCTTTCACCCTACAGTCAGTATTGGTGAATATTGGATTTTCATAACGTCTGTCACAAGCGGGAAAGACGCGATTATAATGTTGACCTCTGGAATAATATTTGCGTGTCTGTTTCGACTTCAAGGTCGCTTGTCAATTATCCCACTTTCCTGTAACACAGAAAGCATTCGACCGTTGGGGAAAACAGTCGACAATAAATCCATTACCTCTCAGAAAAAAAACATCGATAACAGCTTTGGTGATGGCCTTTGTGACGGATACTTTACAATTTCTATGCGTTAATATTTAATGTTGAAAGACCAATTTTCAAAACACATGACACTATTGAACAAGACAGCTAACTATAGTGCATAAATTTGTAATTGTATAAAGTTTATTATTAACCTTTTATGATGATGATGTGTGTCAATATATTGGAATAACTAGTTACATGGGAAACTGCTAACACGCGAATAAGAGATGTCGAAGTATTGATGTCCTCAGCAAGTCCAGTGATATTGGACTTGACCGAGCCAGTCAGGACTGATGATAGACTTAACGTTGATTTTAAATTATTTCGGTGTCACACAACCTTAACCAACTATTGTGATTGTAATTAGAACCTTTCAACAGTGCAGGCCAACATAAATATGAACTTGCTCTTGAAGCAACTCAGCTGTCGCGCTTTGCATCATGGGTGCTATGCGAACACAGTGCCTAAATTCAGCTGTTGTTTAATGCCTGTATCAAGAAATTATGGCACCTACTATGGCTATCCGACAATACGTTCCCCTTCATATTGTCGTGAATATTGCTCCAATTTGTCAACGAAATATTAATTTTCTAAATATTGTGAATGTTAGCAAAATAATGCGTTTCTGGTGCTGAACAACTGCAGGAGTAGAATGCTTTAGTTATTCGAAATACAGCGTAAACTTGCAGTCACATGCATGCTATGCAGTCTCAAACAAAAATACTAAATTTTAGCAGCGTGCTAGTTATTGTGTGCTGTAACCTTTCTGTTGGGTTACTAATAATCGTTTTTTAACATTTCAAAACAATGGTGACCGTGTATTTTAAATGGTAACTTCTCAGTTAGGAGCTATGACGACATTTTGTTTTGACAGACGCTTTTTCAGGTCTCCCTTTCCATTTCAGCCAAGGTCCTTTAAATCATTCAAGAAGCACTGCTGTATAAGAAACGTGTTGGCTCCCCCCCCCCCCACACACTTTATAGCGGTTTCAGTGTAGTTTCTGTTGGAGGTTTTAATATGTAATAATAGCATGTTACGAGTAACGACCAACCATGGATTTCCACGCTTTATGCACATAATTTTACTTGGTAACTATATATCTTTCTCTAATCACAGAAACCGACAGCATTGCAAATTGCTACATAGCGGAAGTATTAAATTCTCCAATTCTTTATCTGTAAGACTACCCACGGGTACGATGATTAGTAGTGTACCTGCCAACTAAAATGTTTCATTACAATACTGCTAGACAGATAGAGTTTAGAGGAAGATTTCGCCTGAGACAGACAGTATGAAGCCTCTAGAAAGATAATCCCGTCCAACAGGCCGACACCTCATCATAAAATTAAATAAAATGTTATCAGCGTTAGTTTGTGTTGAAAATAGTGCATCCATCAACGAGAGATTTCACGAACTTGTAGGGATGTCATGGATCCAATACTCATAGAAATCTATACGGAAGAAGTTCACTCCTGTTAAGCATCATTAGAAACCCATTAAAGGTACTCATTATAAACGTAAAATAGCAATTCCGTACATTTCCCATTCCTTGATCCTCAATTTCCTAGTCTACGTTCTAAGAAAAGGCAACTTGAAATCTTTCGCTATGTGAAAACGACTCTAACATCGATTGTCGCCAGTGGCTTTTTAACCAATAACGTCCCAGACATGATTGAAGTTGCATACTGGCCATCTAGTCAATTATACAAGCTTGTTGTAAGTGTGTAGACGGTCACAAAGTGATGTAGTTTTTGCCATTATCCAGTCGATATAAAGTGTATTGATCTGCGGGGAAAAGGTAATCAGCAAGTTCATCATTAAAGAACATATACCTGGCGTCGTTCGGTCGGCAAAATGTACCTTCCACATGTTGTAACGATAGTGACTGTAACTTTATAATTCCCGACAGTCAGGATTTGTTGTAGATACATGACCAAGTTCATTGAAATGTACGTAGTTAAGTCGGGGCGTCAAGACTGAAATTAAATGGTGTTACTTCGACGCCAGATAAGTCAATACATACCTGCTCTGTGCGAATAAACAGAGAATATTACTTCATAAACGACCATCAACAGTATATGATTATTAAAACATTACTTCATTTAACAGATGCAATTTTACTCCTCAAGTGTACCTCGTTTTCAACTTAACCTCATTCATCATAGACAGCTTGAGTTCCTTTTACCTCACGATAAATTCAACTCCTTTTACCACATAAACTTTCACTTCATAGACATCTTTCCCCACATTTTATAATCGACAACGTTATCTCCCTACCACTTACTTTATCATAGACTACTTTACCCCATGATAACCTTTACTTTACCTCAACTTTGCCTCACGATAATTGTACTTTGTCATATACAAGTTAACCTCACTTTACTATCGACAACTTTACCTCATTTTGCTCCATATATATGTACATCATTCACCGCAGACTTTACCTTACGTTTATAATTACCTGAAGATAACTTCCCCCATTTTATCCCATGAAGATGTATGTCAATTATCCTAAGCAACCCTCCGTCACTTTACCAACGGCATCTTTACTTCAATAACTTTCCCACACATGAATTTACCTCAATTACCACACGCAACTTTGCCTCAGTTAGCCCTCAGACCATATTGGTCTGAGGTTAGCCACACAAAATTTGCATATTTATCGCCACCAACTTTACTTCAATTTGCTACATACGAATTTATTCACTTATCGCGACCAACTTTACCTCACGACGACCAACTTTACCTCAGGTTGCTACACACGACGACCAACTTTACCTCAGTTTGCTACACATGAATTTATTCACTTACCACGACCAACTCTACCTCAGGTTGCAACACACGAATTTATTCACTTACCACGACCAACTTTACCTCAGTTTGCTACACATGAATTTATTCACTTACCACGACCAACTTTACCTCAGTTTGCTACACAGGAATTTATTCACTTACCACGACCAACTTTACCTCAGTTTGCTACACACGAATTTATTCACTTACCACGACCAACTTTACCTCAGTTTGCTACACACGAATTTATTCACTTACCACGACCAACTTTACCCCAGTTTGCTACACACGAATTTATTCACTTACCACGACCAACTTTACCTCAGTTTGCTACACATGAATTTATTCACTTACCACGACCAACTTTACCTCAGTTTGCTACACATGAATTTATTCACTTACCACGACCAACTTTACCTCAGTTTGCTACACACGAATTTATTCACTTACCACGACCAACTTTACCTCAGTTTGCTACACACGAATTTATTCACTTACCACGACCAACTTTACCTCAGTTTGCTACACACGAATTTATTCACTTACCACGACCGACTTTACATCAGTTTGCCACATACGAATTTACTCATATGCTAAAAATCAACCCCATTTTCCACTGACAATGTTTACTGGGTTTTGGAGACATAAACATCGATCACTCCTGTTAATAACGTTGCATCGATACAGGTCGTACATAATATCTCAGTGCACAAGACACGTTCTTTCATGATTATATAATCATTATTAAAGCAATCCAAATGTATCTACTGGATAGTTTCCATCTGCCAAGTTATCTTTGACGTGTAATTCACTTGAATTTAAAAACAAAATGAAATCAGCTTGCAGGTTTTCACTGCATTATCCTGGACATATAATGTTTAGACAGCTAACAACGCAGCGTGAAAACGAGTCCTAGATATTTGTATAAAAGTCAAGAAACACAGCGAGACAAGCTGCTGAACTCCCGGAGAGTTGACTGATTATTTGTTCAAGAAAAGTATGGACTTCATAAACGAATCAATGAAAACAAATTAAACGACCAATTTTGGAACACTCAGACAAATCGATTCGGTTCCACACATCAGTCTATACTTTGCGCCCTTCCGGATAAATACAAAGCCTTCAATGCGCATGCTTAATTAAGACACGTTTCCCAAATAAAGTTTACGTTTTGTGCAAGCAAGAAGGTCCAACGTTAAACTTTGCCGGGCTCATGTGGAATCTATTTTAAGGATAGCTTCGAAGTTGAAGTATACTGTTTGCAATTAATTGTCGTTAGCTTGAGTACAAAGGCGGGCAAAAGGTAACCTATTTGTGTAAGGCTACGAAGGTGCAAACATTGGGGCCATGTTGACCTTGTCAAAGGTCAAGGGTCAGACCCCGCTGTCACTGTTATTTCAAGTATCATTTTCAATCACATATTTGTATAGCTATGTTCGTTCGCAGCGTTTTAACCATCACGTAGGATAGAGCTAAACATTTTACGTGCTTTCTCTATCCTCCGGGATGCCACGCGGTTTTTAAATCAAACTAAGTGCACGAATTGCATCACGAATTGATAATAAATACGTGATCACCAAATAAACGAAATTGCGTATTATCAAGTTGGGAAGGCATACATTTTAAAACACATTTGTAACCAGGCGAGCGCTGTCAGAGTATACACGGCTTGACGCCTGTATTGGTATTCTGTGAACAGTTTATTGTACTTGTGTATATTAGCTAAATAATGACGTAACCTGAAACTGGTCTGGATTAGGAAATTGTTCAAACTTAAAAGTGGATGTCTTAATAAAATAGCACTCAAGCTGTTGCAACAAACCTGTATTTGTTTATTAGCAGTGCATAGCATCTGAAGTTCTGCATGGCAAAATAATTCCAACAATATATATATACAGTAAATGAAAATACTAATTTTTGGTAGTTTATTTGAGGAGTCTATTCATATGCGGCAAGTTGACAACCCAAAGACACAATTAAAAAATACACTCTGATGCATTCTCTCATTCGTTCACTCATTTTTCACTGTATTGTTTCCCTCTTACACTAAATCTTGCTTTTTGTCTTAACTTCCTATGCAGTCAATGGATATGACACTGCACAACCTCTGCCCCAATTTGAATAATTACATATGCAACATATACATACAGCATATTGTGCTTATCACGTTGGCCATCTCATTGCATGTCAGGAAAGGTACTTCTTTCAATGTAAAACTACAACACATACCCCTTGGCTAAACTCTCTTAAATTAACACCAATGGGCTATTTTATGTCTAGGTTTGTAATAAATTTTCGGTTTAACAAAGGTCAAAGAAATTAAGTAAATTCTGCTGCTGTCGTTAATCGCCGTAATCAGATTTCCTTGAGTATCTTGAGGGTGAAAAGCTCTGCAATGAAACTCGACAAATCTCGCATAAATCTCCTCTATGTAGTGCTAGTTGATTTCCCGCATGGATTCATGTCATTTTGCATATACATCCGACATTTTTCATTTATCAAAGTTCTTTCCCCTGACGATGTTGCTATTGAAATGTTTGATTGGAGGGCCGAGTCTCTATTGGACAGTGTTCCGTGTATAATTGGTTCTTTTCACATGATAAAAAGGCGCAGCATGACACGTTTAGAAGAGACGGCTCGGTCTGTCGAATTAAGGTCTACCTACGGCATTGCACAATACTGATTACAGGGGACTAGGGTGTTATCTTGGCAATTTGTAAAAATAAAAATACATTACACAAACAAAATTACACTAACCAAATTATCTCGGTGTTTTTATCTCACTTTTGATCGAAAAAAAATAAACCACACACATTGTCATTGCAAATAGTCATCACCTGAACTGACTGGTTATTCTTTAAAGTTTAAAGCTTTCAATAGAATATTTGAGGCTCTTTCCGCATGGTAACCAATTCGCAAGCGCAGAGGGATCATGCCAACCAAACTCAAGTGGTTGGAATAGTCTGAGTCAGAATAAAGCACAGGTTAAAAATAGCACAGATAGATGACTAATGACGTATACAGGAAAAATAACAGCAGTGATTTTAAGTAATAACACAAATGGATCAATGATTACATAACTGAGTAAACAACGTAAATGGGGTAATAATAACATAGGGATATGAAATAATAGAATTATTTCAATTATATAAGACGAAAGAGCACTTACAGTGAATAATACCAATGGTACACCAGTTATAATGTAAGTAGGTCAAAAATAAGATGGGTAGGTGAATAACAATCTAGGTAGGTCAAAAATAAAACGTGGGTCAATAATAACAGAAATGGATCAATAATAAGACAAACAGCTTGATAACAATATAGTTATGACAATAATAAGACACAGAGGTCAATAACAAAACAAATGGATTAATACGAATATATATTAAGACAAATGCGCTAATAATAAGATGAATTGGTCAATAATAAGACAATTATGTTAATGATAATATAAATTGATCAATGATAAGAAAAGCAAGTCAATAACAAATAAGTCAATAACAAGACAAATGCGTCAATAATAAAAACAATGAATAATAAGACCAACGGGTCATTAATAACACGAATTGGTCAATAATAAGGCAAACTGGTCATTAATAATACGAATTGGACAATAATAAAACGAACAGGTAAATGGTGATTATTAACACATATAGGTCCATAAATGTGTAAATAATAACACAAACTGGTAAATAGTCAGAATGTAATATTAGTAAAAAAGCATGGCAAGAGAATAAGAGACCTATCTATCTTTTCACACTTTCCATCATTGCTTGCAACATATGACTCAGTAGGTATGACATGATTCATACAGACATCTACATCTTATATTATTCCACACTGCCTGAACAACTTCACCCCTATTCTAAGCTAAAATATCATTTATTTTGTACATTATATACAGTCATGCCCATGTAGATAATAATAATAATAACAATAATAGTACCTTCTTTCATTTTGAGGAAAGAGTCGCGGTAATCATGATCATAATATTCCAAGGTCGAAAAAAATGAAATCAAGAAATTATGAGATGAGATGTGGTGCAAACCTTCAGGGAAACTAGAATAGGCTGATTACTGAAAGTGATGTTATACTGATTGGATGACCCCTCGCCTCTTCCTTGCATGATACGCAACCGACATTTGTTAAAGTTGCTTGTATTAAACGCGTTCAGTACTCAGTGAATTGGGCTAACTCAGCATTCTCTGTGGTCAGGAAATTGGGAATAAAACAGGATGACCTCCAACACTGATTTATATGCTTCCTAATTGGACAACGCTCACATGGGGTCATTTATCGTAATGAAAGCTTAATGATTTGCTCAATATATGTTATTAATCAGCTGCGTTTATTTATTGGAAAACTAAAGGGATGGGGATAGACACAAAGTAGTATTGAATAGTTGGGAAGAACTTGGGGAATAGGCACTATTCTACATTCATTTATACCTATCAGTATGAGTTTTACCTGTAATTGGCATATTCACCCTTTAACCTTTCAGAAAGTGTGATTTGGATAAAAAAAGTCCCGTGTGTGACATTTGTAGCTGGCACGACACTGTCAGATACAAACGATAAATTGATAAATGTCAATCATAATATATGATGATGATGATGATGATGATGATGATGATGATGATGATATATATATATATATATATATATATATATATATATATATATATATATATATATATATATATATATATATATATATATATATATATATATATATATATATATATATATATATATATCACAGCATTATAGACTTAATCCAGAGAAAGGGGATGATATATGTCGTTACTCGGAGTTTCACTCTTCCGCAGCGATCATCAGGCGACTGATAACTTGAGATTGTCAAGGTCGATATGTACATGTAAATGTCCGTGTATGCATTGCTTGTTATTTGATGTGACTTGTTTTGATATATATATATATATATATATATATATATATATATATATATATATATATATATATATATATATATATATATATATATATCATAATATAATATAATATATAAACCCCAAATACAATATACGACAATGTTATATCGTTGTAAAATACATATCTTTATGTTATATTACATAACCATCATCAGGGCCGCTCGGTGCCAATTAGTGCCCATTTGCACAGTAAGATACTACCCACATCACAATTACAAGGTGGAATAATTGGCATCGTTAATGTGGATCTGGAGTCCAATACGGTTTTTAATAGTTGTTTTATAACACAGTACATGTTCAAGTAATCACAGACAGAGTAGTGACATTACAGGAGTTATTGTTCAACACATGAACAGATCAACGTGAAAGTGCTTTCTGTTGTCATCTATTATTTTACAACTTTTTAGCTTTACTCACAAAATATAAAACACTTTCTCCCTACAATCCATAGTTTTTACAAGTTGATGTAGTCTTTGTGCCGTATGCCTAGATAATATTCGCGTAATGTGAAAGGCGACAATAGTAACAATGAATAGTTGCAGTCTAATGTACCCACACGTGACTTGTTCTGAACCAATCACCGGACAGATTAGATTTGAAATATATTATAAAAGATTCGCAATTTTAAAATTCTTGAAACAGAATGTCAATGCGCAGCTAACCGGTAGAGTAATTAAGCCATGGAAGCTATGCTGGCATATAGGTTAGCATGAGATTAGGTCGTTTGTGGGATCAACAGGTCTTCAGGACCACTAGTAAGTTTACTAATGAAGTTTTAAGTTCAGTATACACGCCACCCTTCATTAGTAAACTTATTAACTCTATAGCCATTAAATGAAAATGGTAAAAGCTGGTGCTCATGGAACATTTTCGCTCGTCTTGTCTTGCTAAGGGAACCGAATGATATCATCTCTTGTAGAACCCACATCAATCAGCTCGTTGACGTAACATATAAGCTTTGCACGGTAAACGGGTTCATATAAGTGATCCTGGCGGCAGTAAGTGTCCTAATGAACGTCTATCCTAGTTACTAATCTCGAGCCTTTGTCAATGCTTTTTTCTGATTTCAAATGCTAGCGTGATTAAAGTAATACACATTTGACTTAAAGTCCCCGCAGCCCGTATGTTGATGTTTTAGACGTAATCAAGCATGTTATCTCTCTGAAGAATATCAGAGTGTCCTAGCGACGATAAGATGCCGACATCGACTCATTACTTTGTCTTTTATCGCAGATTTGGGTCAAGATATTGATTAAATTTTGTTTTCTTGCTGTTAGTGTAGCAAGTCTTTAGTACATTGTGATTAGTATAGGAAATTGAATGCAATCAAATGTCTCCTTCTTCTGCTTTCAATTTCGATTCATTTAAATTTAGCAAACAGGACAATCATTGGAAAAGAATATATTTATCAGATTCTGTTAAATTTGACCTTTTGAAGTTATCGCAGACGACAAATGTCAGGGTATACGATAAATGATTTGCAGACTATGTACTAGACACGTCTGAAAAAAAGTGACCTTTCCGCTACAATTTCACGTTTGTCCTTTTAAAAATGGACGTCGATAATCTAGTTATAGCGAACTCCACTATAGACATCTGATCAAATTTTATGACTGTAGCTGTAACTGTAATAGATATATATTACATCGACTACAATGTTCAAAGTCAATGTTGTCTAAATATGAGCACTTGACATGAAATGTTACACTCACAATCACAAATGCTACATATCTAGATCTTAATGTCAATATTTGATAACCACTGTCGTTTCAATAATAACAGTAGCCTTAGTACCAACACTTGGCTTCCTAGGTTTCAAATTTTAGAATCACGCATGAGAGGGAAAAATGGTTTATTGAGCACAGATTTTCAGTGTATGATATGACATCATTTCGAAAGGAATATAACGCAATGTATTGGCGTCTCGGTACGATCAAGTCGATGTGACAGCTTGTAAAGTGAATACATGATTTTACCATTTTAACCTTACCTTACCTATAATGCTCATTAAGAACGTTTACAAATTAGTGGTTTTTATTCCAAACCACCCGTCAAGAACAATTTGTATTAGACACACTTTATACACAGCACTGTTCTGTATTTGAAGGTAGAATGTACCTTAGGGACCCATTTCCCATCAAAGTTATTCAAATCTCTCAAAACTCTGCCACATGAAAGCCCGTACTTCTGAAATACTGGGAGAAATTTGTGACAAAAAAAATGTTTTATTTTCCTATACATAATATTCGGCGGCCATTTTGGATTCAAGAATGGGATAATTTAATATCGTTTTGACCTCTATTTTAAAAAATTAGCATGTTGACCCCAAATATTTTTATTTTAGCTGACAGTTGGTTTAAGTTTTCTTGAACAAGGTAGTTAAACACCAAAGGTTTAAGACTCTAATTTCCAAGGCACATACAATAGGTTAACTTGGCGTTTCCACTAAAGGTCGTTTCTTCATAACATGAGACTGTTAAATATGAATTTCTACTTTCCCTTTCAAACACAGTGTTGTACGAATTCTTCAATTAGTTCTCTTATGGAGTTGACAGTGCTCATTCTTCAATGACCCTTACCATACTGACTTAATATATACACCTGTATCGTTAGTGGCACAAACTCTATTAAAGTCATTACACTCGGAACGATCTGTCGGTCGATAAATATTCACCAATTGCAATATTAACAACTCGTTAGCTACCACTTCAAATACTAGATCTGGCCTGATGTATTCGTACATGAATATCTATTTTTTTGTCAAAATGGAGCCGCTAATGAAAGTAGCCTTCGTTGTCACAGTCAGTACGGTTCAAAACATTGCAACAGCAGTTAGTGGGTAAGCTTCGATGATTACATTTGGTTACTGACGTCAGAATACTGTAGGCAATAAGCGTTTTGGCGCTGACTTTTCAGCCATGAAAACGTCTAATATATTGCCTTGCGATCCAACCCAATGCCTTTAAACTGTAGCGACATCAATTCTAGAGGCTTGGTGACGGCTGTGTCCACCTTTGTCAAATTCGAAACGTTTTTCTATTTACCCAAAAATAGCCGTAATGTACAGTGCTTAAACAAACAAATAAATGAATGGGTGAATGAATGAATGAATGAGTGAATGAATGAATGAGTGAATGAATAGATGAATGAATGAATGAATGAATACATGAATGAATGAATGAATACAAGCAGTAGGTGTCTAAATTGTAATCTGATTAAAAAAATTGAAATTTAATTGACAGAATTCTATTGAATTCTATTGACACCGACAATTTTTCTGTAGTTCATAAATCAAAAACTAGTTTGATTAAAGGCTGTTGAAAAACAAATGTAAAAGCAGGTGTGAAAACAAAATCAAACTATATGTCAACTAACTGCTGTCGAAAAAAAATAGGCGAGAAGTCGATGTGATTCGTTTGTTGAAGAAATTCCTGTTAACAGTGAATGGCCGTGAACTACACGATATAACAGTGGGCATAGTCTAACGACTATCAGTGGCGGTGAAAGATATCTTCGGATCCCAAAGCACGGATAGCCACTAGACTGCAGTGAACAGTGTTGTTCCTGGATGTATCAGTTGCGGAAAAATAGAAAATAGCTCAGTCATCAGTGCTGTGTAAATAGACACTACAAATCAACTTCTTACAAATAGACACTAATTTTCTAGCGTCTATGATTTCACCATACGACATTCTTACGCCGGATTGATTCGCCACCAGTTAGTTACAATTTCAGTATGATGTTTCATACAAATATTCGTGGCGAATTCCTCACTGGCCTTAGATGAACGTGTACAGATAACAACCCCATTTTTCATTCGGCGGAATCTATGACCAGGTGTCTCGTTGTTTTTGGCGTTATCGTAATGGATATTTGCCTCGGGAACCTTTCTAAAACGGAAGAGCATAGTTAGTACTTGACTCGACTTGACTAGTCTACGTTCGTACTTGCATGGAGATAACATTGGGGACTTATTTCGACTTCATCGTAGACAATATGGCTACATTTACCAAATCCCTAAACCATAACGTTGACAACTTGGCTACTCTGCCAAATCCCCTAACTATAACGTTTACATTTTTCGCGAGACGCTCATACTAGGTGACTAATGTTTGGAAGTAATCTAACTATTAGGTCAAAGGTCAATGACTCATTTTGATTTATCATAGGGCTTTACTGATCGAAAATTCTGCCCCTGTGAGCGTTTGCGCATTGCAAATAACTGATAACGAGTACACGAAATCGTTCATAATTCAAGGCAAAGCTGCGAGTTCGTAGTCAGTATATATTATAGACATTACAGGTATTTGCAGTCAAGCACAACCATAAACATGCCAGGTCTTTAATTATTTTGAAAATTTGAGAGACGATGTTTTAATGATGCGTAGATGAAACGCAGCAGTGTCGGTACAGATCTGATTAAAAGCTATAAACGGTGTTGAATTTAAATGATAATTGGAGCCAATCAGTTAACTCGTTACTTATCCGTGCATGTGTTGCCTTGAGATGACGGAACATGCGAAGGCTATAGATAATGAGTCCTTATGGCTTCATTTTATGAAGACAAAATTGTGTCATAGACTAGAGAATTCCAATCTCATACATTGTAATTTTACATAGTGTCTTAAGGTATGCCAAGAACTATTTGTCATTAGCATGCAACATATATATTACTAAGAAAACCTGATATAAAAAACATTCATTCAATTTCGGCGTCAAGTATTGGGATCATTTTTGACAGATGAATACGTGTGAAATATCGACCCTATCTGTACCTGTAACTAGAGCTTAACACCATGTGGCTTGCGAGTTTACTCTGGACGTCAGGAGAGATTAGTAGGGGTGAGAAGGTCGAATAAGTACGGCGTAAAATGGATGGGGATAGCTACAATGATGCCCCCATTACCCTCTGACACGTCCCTCCACACTGATAAGACGAGGAATGATCGATTACTTGAGTGATTGTTGACACGGTACAAAATGATGGATTAGTTGACAGCTTGTTGACACGGCATTCAACGCGTTCTTATTCTGTGATAACAAGCTTCTTCCTGTCGAGGGTTTACAACCCGACGCAGGTAAATGTCAAGACCTGTAATGATCACTCGTTGCATTATGACTTAGCAGAACTCATTTACTATAGAAATGAGTATACAGTAATAAAAATACCCTCTCGTGCATCTTTAACATCAACCCTAGTCCATGTCAATGCCGATATGTTTTTATTATGCAAGTATTATCGCGGTCAAAGGGCTGACATATATGTTTTTCCTCGCAGGGAATATATCAAAATAAAAAAATGCTATGGCGCTACATACAAATGCTTCAAAAGAAGCTTTTTAGTTTGATGATCTTTCCACCGTCTTTGTGCAGTATTACAATATAAGAAGTTGTTCTCGCATTCACTAGTGACAAATTAAATAATATAATTCTGAATGTTTAGAAATGTTTATACATGCGCTTATTACGTTATTTATCAAAATATTGATAAGTTGTATTTGTTGAGGAAAACAAACTAATACATTGGTGGAAAATCACCAGATGATAACACGTGACAACCGCTCGTCCAATAGGAAAGGCCAACTATACATGTATGGAGATGGGCATATGATAACCGCAATTGTATGTATCAACTGATCAAATGCCTTACATGTATGCAATGGCGATGAGATGTGTCAAATGCCTTATGTTACAACGATGCTATGTAACAAATATCTTATGGTATAATGAAGCGAGGAATGTTTTATCGACATAGACTAGCTAGCTATCATGTCGTGTATCTTATCAATCCATCCAGTTTAAATAACACTACAGTCAGATACATTTACTATCCGCCAAAGATGGCCCTATCACCAGTGGCGCCATGGCAAGTACGGTGTATTTTCCACCACAGTTATTAGTGAATGACCCAAAAATTAGCTTGGTAGATCCAACACCTATGTACATAACCTATTTAAATCATATATAGTGAAATATTCATTCCGAAACAACTTCGATAAATTATGTTTTAGTCAAACCAAAACTTGCATAAATTATAATTTAAACCAAACTTCATATGTATACATGTATCTTTTTTACGTTCAAAGTAAACATGTTAATACATGTAGTGTGTTATAACAGTATAACTATTACCTTTTCAATAGTGCCATAGCTTACCATGATAGTAGTACAATACAATATCATATTACATATTTCGTCATTTTCTCTCTATATTTTTCTTTGTAGATGATGAAACAGACTGTTTTAATTGTGAGACGGATGACATGTGTATATCACAGGATTTAGTATGTAATAAAATCAACAACTGCAACGATGACAGTGATGAAAGTAGAGACATTTGTGAAGAAGGTTGGTGTAACTTTTCAGAACTCCATCTCCTTATGCCTATAACGTAACAAGACCTAATGGACTTGTATGTATGTATGTATGTATGTATGTATGTATGTATGTATGTATGTATGTATGTATGTATGTATGTATGTATGTATGCATGTATGTATGTATGCATGCATGCATGCATGCATGCATGCATGCATGCATGCATGTATGCATGCATGCATGCATGTATGTATGTATGTATGTATGTATGTATGTATGTATGTATGTATGTATGTATGTATGTATGTATGTATGTATGTATGTTCCATAGGTCCCTAACCCTAACAGAGGGAATGAACGCTACCAATGGATCCGAACAATTTGGAGTGGTGGGGGTGGGGATGGAAAGTATATTGAGGTACACACAGTAGCACACTGGTACCTGGAAGAATGGTAAAATGTGTTATGTAACCAAACATGTGCAATATGTCAAATTCTTTATCTATAATATCTGTTTTAGTGTGGTTGAGTGATATGCAATATTTGTGTACCGGCTTCGTCATATTTTTACAACCAAATGCTACGTGATTTGGGTGACTACACTGCCATATTTTGATTTGGTCACGTGGCCCATACTCCATGTTGACCAGGCAATTCATTCACCCTGCTGTCGTAATAATGTGAAAAATCACACAATGTCTGTGATTTAAACGTGTAATGTAAAGTCGGGCTAATTGGCGACATAGTACACTTTCTGTAACGTGGCATGAAAGCAAATTAGCCTAGGTCTTTGGGTGTTCTAGAAGTAATGAAAAGAGTTCAATTCTTCAGGAAAACTTTTGTACGTCATATCCCTGAATAAAGAGTGTGGACCATCAGGGATGTCTTGCATTAGGTCTCTTTATTAGGCATAATTGTTTTCATACTCGCATTCTGTTGTCTATAATTGGCAATAATCTACTATATACCGATGCGTTTTGGTGTCAGACCTCAGGCTGCCTACAATTACGTCCACTAATTAGCAGGGGCTAATGACTACCAGATTACGTCACATACTTTGAGTTATTGATCGTCTTCGAATTATGCTCATTTGGAATAATTCGGCTCATGCCTGGAATGCTACAGTACTATGCAGTACAGTTTGCTGTGTATGATGTCCCGACAGCTGTCGTTCTCGACACCCTACAGTTATCAAATGAAGTGTTATACTATTCAAATTTCGAATCGAAGCCAACGGCTTTTTGTCCATTTTATTGTTATTTTTATTAACCAATTACATCTCACAACACTGTTTAAAAATACTAAGCAAGCTACCCTCGTTTATCAAGTCGGTGAAAAATACATGAATTCGTAACAACAACTTCGCAACTACGATATTGAATCCTGATGGTGATAAAGGAAGGTGTATAATATCCTTGTTAAAGTGACCTTTAGGCAAAACTCAAATGGGTAATTAGCCTTGTTTATTAGCTTGTCAAGACCGGGAAACAGTGTCAGTCGATCAATTTCAACACGTCCGTGTGAGTAAATTATCAGCAATTACTCATTATATATTCATGCTTTTGAATTGAAAATTTTGTATGAAATCAATAGGATTAATTATTGTTATTATAAATATTAATCTAATGAACTAAAAAATAAGATACCATCAGTGAACTGAAATGAGTACTCGATAACATCATCAATATAATGAACTGGGGATTTGTTCAGCTGGATTTGTTAATCAAAACTTCAAATTGTTGTGCTGGCACCATTCCTTTGACGATGTTCATTGAAAGCCGCGGCTGCTGTTAACATTGAGTACATTTGTTTTGTATTTTGGTTGACTGTGTTGGTATATTTGCTAATGCCTGTCATCGTCCAATGATTAACGATTGATTGAGATCAGCTGAGGTTATGCAATATTATATATTAGGGCCAATACCCTAAATTTGAAACTGTGAAATTTGTTTTGGCTATATTACAAATTTACCGTTCATTGTGTTATATAGACCAGTGATATTGTTTATGCATTGATGTCCCCCCCCCCCTCCTTTGACACCGTGTACCATGAAGCATTTTAATAAAAGATAAAACTCTGTTCGGTAGGGTCCTGACTTACACATAGTAATAGTATCATAACATAACACTTGTATTGTTTACATCACCGGTAATGTAACGTTTACAAGTGGTGTCCACAGTACAATAAATGATTACCCACAAGTCCATGAGGCTTATGATTTCCATTCTTGGCTATCCCATAATTCTTCAATTCTCCCAATTTCTGATGAGCTGAGATGTTTTAAATTGATACTTTGAATATTATCAAACAAAAATTCAAAAATAAGATACACTTTAAAAGAAACGTATCAAAACGCAAATCTGTAGGTGTTAAAATTATTGTGATTTTAAATTTAAAATATGAGTAATTTAGAGAGATTAACACATGGGTTTCCTTTGTATCACACAGTACAAAAATCAATATCCTTTGTATCGTCACAACAGGTGCAATATATTTCCTTAATTTCCTTTCAAACAACATTTTGCATCTAAAATATCATAAAAATTCTCTTTCCGCTAAAACCCATGTCATTTTCCAAACTTGGCAATCAGAAAGACATCATTTATAATATTACGTGATTTTCCCATAAAACAGCATAAATCAGCGAGATCCATGAGCTTTGCTTACGTTTATGACGCAATTTACATGAAAAGGAACAGATTGTGGGTCAGTGTAGGTCATTTGCAAAAACGGACATCCGCAGTATTGTATTTCTTGCCATCTGGCATCTTGAATGTATTTCTTGTGAATGATGAGAGCTTTGAGGAGTGTGATCCTCGTTTTGACGCCAAATGCTTCGTGATGCTTAAGATAAAATTACGAATGCGCATTGTATCGCTTTCACTTTCACGCAGCATCTGGTACATGACAAATCCCTTCCTTCTAGTATGTCACTAACGTCATTTAAGTAGGATCAAAGCATGACTATGAATGCCTCCTTTGGGTGAAAGTACCCGACTTTTTGGCACACAGCGGAAAAATGACCACTTCCCTAAAGGTTCTGTTTTACACGGCCCATTTCGCACTTTGAAAGGACTTCAAATAGCATAATCCCACAAAACGCTGTTTTAAAGTTGCAAAGCCTTCCAGTGTAGTACACGTCAATTGGAGTTAATGGAGCTATTTGACAAGGTCTTCCGCAATTAACATTCTTTAACACCTGTTACTATTCATGTAGTGACCACTTGTTGACCTTCAGTTACTGTTCATTGTTTCAATCTGGGATGTGGTATGATACAAGACATTCTAACTTGCAGCTGCAGCTGCAGTGTTCGTACATCATGAGCTAACATGTTGGTATAGTTTGATTTAAGTGTTGCAGTACTTAACCCTTTATTGATAGGGTATGTAGTGTCAGTAAAGGTGGTGACACAGAGAAAGAGAAACTAGATTTGTACGTGCTGATAACAATGGAAGGGCACAGATTGATATTGATGGTGATAAATGACGACGGTGGTGGTAGTGTTGATGGCAATGACGATGATGATGATGATGATGATGATGATGTTGTTGTGTTGTTGTTGTTGTTGTTGTTGTTGTTGTTGTTGTTGTTGTTGAGGTTGATGATGATTAACGGATGGTTACGATGGTGCATTCGTGTGTGTGTGTGTGTGTGTGCTTGTTTGTTTACGTGCATGTGTAAGCTGTTTTGTCACCTATCCAAGTTGATAGACATTTCTTTACACTGATACCCAACGTGAATTTAAAAAATTACATCTACATTTTAATGTTTCAACCTTTGTCTGACTCCAAGTGCTGTGTGTGTTATTTCATTGCTAACGACATTTCTATACTGGATGAAATGTGGATTAAAAGTCGGTCAATACTATAGCATACCGGGTGAAATGGAACTAAAGTCGGTAACTGTTGCATGAAATGAATGACCATGTCGGTCAATACACTGATGAATTCCAATTACGTCTGATAAGCACGATGGCTCCACAACCAAACATACACCATTTAACTTACCTTTTTTAAATGACAGTCACGCACTCTGGGATTTCATTCTATATTTTTTCATTTAGTTTACAAGTCTAAGGGCTATAATAGTATATCCATGACTGACAGCAAGAATATGTGTAGGTTAATGAAATCTTTTATCACAAGAAACGAAGAAACAGTGTGTGTCATTTTTTTTTTGCAATAATCGAGTGGGCAGAGTGGGCAGACATTCGGTCTGCAAGCAATTTCACGGAACTTTAAGCATTTTCTCGACGTGAGCCATCTTTGTGGCATATATTTACAGCAAGTTGGTCAAGATGTCTGTCGTGCGATTACTGTTGTCATTTCATGTCACATGTCGTGGATTTAGATGGAACTTGAAATTCGGAAAGGGCTGACCTTTAGACTAAGATTGGATTTTATCATTCTCAAAAGGTAGCCATGGTGACTAGTTAGGGTGAAGGTTATTTGTATTATCGCAAAGGCCGTTGGGGATTACACCCCTGGTAAATGATGGCCAGTCTATAACAATTATCCAGTCTACGATTTGGGTAAATACACAGTCGTATAGACGTTGTCGTCATTAATAATCGATTTGTGCTTTTTATCAGATTTTACTATGATCATTATTTCAGCCTGTCTGTCTGGGACCCTGACTCGCGTTGTTATGTATGTATGTATGTATGTATGTATGTATGTATGTATGTATGTATGTATGTATGTATGTATGTATGTATGTATGTATGTATGTATGTATGTATGTATGTATGTATGTATGTATGTATGTATGTATGTATGTATGTATGTATGTATGTATGTATGTATGTATGTACACACACTTACAACCTATACATGTGTCTATATGTATAATCGTGTTTGAATATACTGTATGCATAACTTCTATATAAACTATTCATAGACTTGTATGCGTACGTGTGGTAGTATGTTTGGTTTGTGACCTTCAGGTGTTAAAAAGTTAAAAAGGAATATGCAAATTGGGAATACAAATGTTGAAATTGGTCTAAATATTCACGCTATAGAATCGAACGATGCACAGCTTTAGAATAAACACTACATGCTATTCACAGTGGCTATATAGTATATCGTATGAATAGCATGTCATTATTAAAGGTTATTGATTCAGCAATTGTTACTGTTGAAAGCTGTTAAAATTTTCCAAATGTAGTCTGTACCCATGGTAAGTGCATGACTTTGAAGGCTTACACAGAGACAAATTATCAAATATTGTAATAAGTGACCATACAATAAATTATCATAATCAGCGAAACAGACCAGAGTGAAACAGTTTCCACAAATAGTGAACGGTACAAACCAGGCGTATGCTAGGTAGTCTAAACGTATACTCATCTCTAACCCAACCCTCTAACTCACACAGCATTATATATCTTTTTAACGTTAATCCATTTTTCTACTCTCTTGTCCAAACAGCCTTGTGAAAACTAAAAAATGCAGTGGTTTTGACGGTTTCCGTCGTTAGCAAATACTTGCTAATGACCACTATAACCATTTATACTATTTACATTTATAATTAGGACCAGGTTGAAACAAAAGGTTTGATTTATCATTAGTTCTCGCTTTACCGCAATTTCCTTAATACATTTGATTAACTGTCAAGTGTCCAACCCACCAAATTGACACCAATGGTTTCCTGCAAAAACTACATTTCCGACCACATATTCACACAAAAAACGTCGCGGAATACTAGTATAGCCCCCAACCTGTATGAAAGAGGTCTTTGTCCTCGTACTAGAATTCTGTCATTCACGTTGGACGGAAATCCGTACAGCTACTCCAGCAACATACTGTGCTTTGATTCCGTTTCGTCTGGTTTATGGAAAAAACGCTGTGTCACGTTGACAGGTCACAGCTTGAAATTGCCCTTTTCGAGAACAAATTGGTCATTATTAGTTCGTGATACGTTGCATTCGCTCCAATTTAGGCGGAGGCTGTGTAAACCGCGGCATTAAGATTACAAATAAACTATAAACGACACACAATTGATACGCCGATCACGCGTTTCCACACCTAATACTTGCCGTCTACCACTTTCCTTTTTGTAAATTACATGTCACCAAATTCATATTTCAATTTTCTACTCGATCGCCATTCAATATGACGTAATTGATCTTCTTTATGGGCCAATGAGAACAATCGACCACCAGAGGGCGTCCTGTCAGTCCTGTGAGACTAGACTACCGTCAATTTGCAGTTATCAAATTTTAGTAATTTCTTTCGACACTAGACCGTTTGAGGGACATCGAGGAACAGTTTTTGTCAAGACTCGCTTATTTATTATTTTATTTCTTTCTTTTTTCCGCTAGACCAAATACATTTGCTTGATTCGTATACATTGACAGCAATGGAATAAACGACGATTATTTTTTCACCCCTCGCAGACATTTATAGGGAAATGCTGAGACCCGGCCACTATTACTGTCTTATTTTGGCATGCAACATCTAGCTATTTACATAATATTTTAAAAGTAATTCACACGAGTAAGAACCATTCGTTTTGTTTCATTCTAAAGTCAACATTCCCAATACGATGAGAAATTGTCCAAATAAACTTACCTTTGGCGGTTCAAGTGATCAACTTGATTCACAACATACATGTGTACTATATAATATGACAATTTGACCAACTGATTAATATTTTCTTTTGAAGTCACTACATCTCATTTAACCACGATTTCTTAGTTTTTACTAAGCTTTCAATTTATTTACGTCTTTCTTAACCTCACTGCAAATTCAGCAAAAGTTATATGCATAAAGAATGTGCAACGACATTGTTGGGGATGAAAAAACAGTCTAAAAAATCGCATGTAGAGGTGGCAGCCGAATTGACTAGGTAGTATGGAAAATGTTCGTGTAGTCTCAAGGGGTCCAATGTCGATTGTATCGTTTGTTCTCTTTTCAGTGTTCAACACTTATTTCCCATTAAAATGGTCACTGGTCGATCTCCATGGTAACAATTTTGACCCAATTAAACTAATTTAGTGATCACTGACCACTGACGACAGATCAATTTCAATTCACGATTGAGGGCAGTCTTCAAGTTAATTTCACACTTTGTGAGCCGTATAGGGGCTTGGCTTCTCGGAGTCACTATTCAAAGTGAGCAGGTGAAATATCGAGAATTCTAAATGTTAGATTTCCGTTTTCATAAAAGTATCTATTAAAAATATAATAACGCCCTCGTATAAATTACCAGTGTATACCGAACTAGTAAATGTTTCAAAACTTTTCTCCAGGGAAGTGCACTTGTTATAGACTGATCCATGAGCGTGTGGATATTAGTAGCTTTTTGCGGAAACAGTTTACTTTATCCAAATACTTATATAATGGTAAGACGATATATTCTGGAAAGTTTTCAAAGTCAAGGAATAATTAATACATTATTGATCGTGTTTCTTCTCCTTTCTTTCAGAATCGAAAGATGTCTTCTTCGGAGTTCTTGGTGTCGGGGTGGTTGCTATCGTTGTAGCTACCATAGGCGTTGTGTTCCTCATTATTCTGATCGTTTGCATCGTCTGCTGTTGTAAATTACGCAAGAGTAACAATAACCAGAAAGATAACAGCGCCGCCTCGCGTCCAGCTTCCTACCCAAATCACTCACCTGTACCAAGGTACGCCACACAGGCACCTCCGCCGCTACCTCCTCCACCAACTACGTCACCGTATCCCCCGCATGTGTATCAAATGTATAACGGACACGGGCCACCACATCATCACCCCGGACCTGGCGTCATGTATCACCATAGTCATGAATCGGTGGATTTACCACAGAAAATATGAAATTAAAAGAAAGAAAAATAGATATTGTTACGTTTAAATATCATTTTTTTGTCACAAATATTGTTATTTCGTCGGATCTCAATGTTTTCACTGAAGATGTATTTGCCTATAGAACAAAATGATATATTTATTTATTTGATTGGGAAATTATCATATTATCATCGAACAATGGCGATGTGTTTCCCAAGGAAGCAGAACTAAAGAAATTATTGCAAAGAAATCGATATTCACCAAACTCTGCACGGTTAAGTTTTTGCTGGTTTCGAATTTGACCACTATTACCAAACGATTTCGGAACTACTACTATAAAGGCCCAAATGATCTACTTTGAGAGAGACTACGTTAGGGTACCGGTGTATACATTTATATATGCGATATGTAAGGATGATGCAACTACGCATATAGCTGACACTTTTTACGGTCATCACGTTTTTTGTGATGGCTGCTGATAAAGACTTTTGTACCAGCTACAACAGCAAATAATTTGATTTGTAACGAAACCTAATTATTGCTGCAAGTTACGTAAGATTTGTAGAAGTTTAATAAGAGACATCCCAGCCGTTAACGGTAGTTTGTCACCAAATCGTCCTTCGAGCCACAATACAAATGATCGCTGTATTGCTTACAAACATTTAAGTATGGCTACCCGGCCAGTGTTTTTATTTATTCACGTTTTGAGTGAGAAACTTTGTATGCGGATTTTAAATTGAACGACAATCATTACCATTGTATTCGTATGTTTTATACAGCGAGCAATTTTAAGTTGCAGACTTTTGATACATATTTACCTCACGTAGAAGTACGAAATTAGATCTTTTAAATGTAATCAATAGATCAGACAGGAGACACGTTTTTAAACTGTTTTCAACCCGAGTTTACATTTTCCGGATAAAATCCGAGACTGTTCACGATGCTTATCGGATCGTTAAGCAACAGAGGTAGCGTAATCAATGATGCATTTTTGTAAATCGATTTTTGAAGAGAAAATTTTTATGCTGAATATTCCAAGGCAGTGTGGAAACACAACATTTTGACCCATTCCGCGCACGCCGCCATATTGATTTGGCCGAGTGACGTCACTAACCTCGTCCAGTTATCCTCGTCCAGGATTTATTTTATACTTCACTACTAAGGTGGTTATTGGACGGTTTTCCATGATTGTTATAATGTGTTTCCAAAGACTGTATATTATGTATAGGTATGTCAAGCACTTTCCACTGTATGTAATAGTTCAGGCACATGTATATGGAAAGTAGACACGGTAAATCAGTTTTTAGCTTTGTCAGAGTTGTTAAGTTATAATCATTAATACGTAACTCATTTGATAGTGTGATATTTCACTACATAAACATGTCGAATATTTGGATTCGAACTGTCTATTGAAAAGTTTTGTTTTTGTAGAAAATGTGAGAAAATGTTTGCCTGAAACAATGGACTGTTTCTTCAAGTTAAAAATGGAACATAAAATGGCCATATACTTATCAGTTACCAGAAATAGGTACACAATTGAAAGTAGGTAGATTTTCATGCGATAAACTAGATTTACATGTGAAATTTGCCAAATTAAAATTGCGATGTACGTCAGACAAAGTGCCTGATTAATTCCACTCTCTCAGGGACTCGAAGTGACTAGCGCCCTCATACAACAATATGTACAATTTTGTATGATTTTCTACTCCTGGAAGGCCTCTAGTTCACTAGTTTTGCTAATCTAACGATGCTTGTTTGACTAGCTAGGGATAAAATAGTGCAAATGGCACAGAAAAAGAGCGAGAGAGAGTTTGCATTGTGTACTTTTGTGTATACATTTCGCCGTGACACTTAAATTTGGAGCGCCATTGCATTCTTAATATGTCCAGCACTTTTTCGTACACTATAATGTTACTGGCATCATCCGATGTTTAACCATATTGGTTAAATTTTCACTTTTAATTTTCTAAGCACTTTGCTGGCGCTCTACAGTCTTTAATTGTACAGTGTAGTGACGTTTCATCGGATAATATAGTTTAATATATAGTATTAAATATTGTCAAATTGTAATTCATTGTTCGAACGTGGACATCCATTGGCTACGTATTAAAATACAACACGATATTGTTTCATGATAGTATCCTGATAATGGTATTCTCGACCTTACAGATTTTTTAATTTGAAGTCACACGACAAGATATTTTGTAACATGTATATGTTCGTGTTCTCTGAATAAAATGTAACTTTTTTTGTAAGCATCAAAGGTATTCCTGAATGTGTGGAGTGTTCTTAATATCGTTAATTTTGAAAGGCGAGTTCTCAATGGAATGAATGCGTTTTACTTATCAGGCCCAGGGACGAACAAAAATGTCTTGTCTCTGACCGTACCAAATAGTAGTTGTGTCTGTGTGAGGAGAGTCCGACTATTAACTTAGTCCCGGAAAATGTTCACCAAACCAGCACCACGTGACCTATAGCTAGCTGATTAACAAAATACAGTTTACTACATACTTGTCTATGGTCTGACTATCGTCGTAAACTACACACCACTTTATGATACCGTCTAAAACGTATACTCTGTATTTCGTTTTTGTTAGCAGAAGTATATGCTATGGCTTACGAGAATGTGGTTTGACGAACGAGCAGAATCCCTGTTATCAGGCTAAAGATTAACGAATTGTTTACATAGGTACAATGTGATATCATATTTAGAACAAATTTATACTATTAGTAAGGATTGTAGGAAAACACAAATGAGAGTAAAGTAACACAGTGGCAGGCGACGAGAATTAGAAGAATTTTTATACTACAACAACAACAACAACAACAACAACAACAACAACTACTACTACTACTACTACTACTACTACTACTACTACTACTACTACTACTACTACTACTACTACTACTACTACTACTACTAGTACTACTACTACTACTACTACTATTACTACTACTACTACAACAACAAGAAGGAATAGCCATCATTCTACTACAAGCATAGCGTACGCGACTATCTCTTGTCAGCTAAAATGTTTACATCGCACACTGAAAATATTTAGTTTGACAACTCGGATCGGGTGACAAACAGAGATACTAGTATAGCTTGTGTGTCAGCGCCACCAAGAGTTGAAAGCCAAAGTTGTTCCACTGTTTACCTTACAAGTCGTTAACGGATTTTTGAGCGGGCAAAGTGATTCAACCATTAATGATATATGGTAAAAAGGGTCAAAAAAGAAGAATGTAGAATACACAGTTGTAGATGGTGCTCAAAAACGAGCAGTATTAAAATCAAATTTATTGTATTTTCAAATTAAAATAATAATGCCATTTGAAAAACGCAGAGCGAGAAATTAGAACCACTCTTGGAAATAAATTTAATTTAGAGTTGAAGTATTTCCATCATAGGAACAATTTACAAATTGTAGATTTGCATTTCAACTGAAACAAAACGGATACATAATGATTATGAAACAGTGGTGTGAAGATATTCACATCTGACTATTATAAACACTGCCCTCTGTTGACAACTTCTCGTAAGATGCACGTGATTACATGATTTCCCAGACATAGGAAAGATTTTTGTTTTTACTGATAATGGTTAAAGCATGGCAATGATTTCCTGGAAAACAGAAACGTTGTGATACTCAATTACTCAAGGAAAATAATTTGTGTTTATTTATCAAAATGGACAAACAAACGTGATACATGTGTGAACCCTGATGAGGGCAATACAACGTGACGTACATGACATTTAACCTTTGCTGAAGGGTTCACTTCGCTGGAACAATACATTTGTCTTTGTCTCAATATTGAGCTTTGCTTCCAAAAAAGACTAGAACATTTCTTTTTTTCAAATTCAAATTTCGATTTGAAAAAAAATTGTACTCAACATGAATTCAGAAAATCAGGGTCATTTTGCTTCAGTGCGCACAGAAATGCAATTTAATGACGTACTAAATTATTTGTAAACTTGTGTACATGTTTGTATGTTTACATTCGATTTACAGGTGATTTTTTCCAATCATAAAGCATGTCTCGCAAAGTTTTCTTGTCATTTCAAATCTTAGAACAGTGGCTAAATGTAATACTGTTGTGTGTTAGTACCATTATAGTAAACTGATAGGATATTTCAAGGATGCGATAAATATATTCATACCATGCACGAGGTAAGTTGAACCAAAAAAAATGCTACTGTTACCATGGTATCAATCAAAACAACTCTGGAAATTAACCCAAAATACATTTTCTCAAGGATGAACTATAACATTGATTTACAAATGTTGATATCATTGATTCCCAATACATCTAATTCGGAAAAATTGTACAACCAAGTTACACTTACAGTGCGACAGCACGTTGCACGTTACTATTCATCATTGGCTCTGTTTCATACAGATGCTTCAGCTTAAAGATAACAAAAGCGCACGTCAAGTTCTAGCTATATCTAGTCTGAAAATAAACCATTTAATTCAAGTACTGCAACTAGCCACAGTCACACATGTGTTAATGTTTTGATGCATGATGGCACGTTAGTTCATTTCGGGTGACCCTAAAACGAATGACAACCTGAATGACGGAAAACGAATGACAGCATTTCTAGGTGGTAAACAGTGGAATGACACCCTTTTCTACATCCAGTTAGTTGAATGACACCCTCTGCACTGTAAAACCAGTGGAATGACAGCCGCCACTCTATAAAATAAGTGGAATGACAGCACTTTCAATGCTTTAGAACTGGAATGACAGCATTTCTAGGTGGTAAACAGTGGAATGACACCCTTTTCTACATTCAGTTAGTTGAATGACACCCTCTGCACTGTAGAACCACTGGAATGACAGCCGCCACTCTATAAAATAAGTGGAATGACAGCATTTTCAATGCTTTAGAACTGGAATGACAGCATTTCTAGGTGGTAAACAGTGGAATGACACCCTTTTCTACATTCAGTTAGTTGAATGACACACTCTGCACTGTAGAACCACTGGAATGACAGCCGCCACTCTATAAAATAAGTGGAATGACAGCATTTTCAATGCTTTAGAACTGGAATGACAGCATTTCTAGGTGGTAAACAGTGGAATGACACCCTTTTCTACGATCAGTTAGTAGAATGACACACTCTGCAGTTTAGAACCACTGGAATGACAGCCGCCACTCTATAAAATAAGTGGAATGACAGCATTTTCAATGCTTTAGAACTGGAATGACAGCATTTCTAGGTGGTAAACAGTGGAATGACACCCTTTTCTACAATCAGTTAGTTGAATGACACCCTCTGCACTGTAGAACCACTGGAATGACAGCCGCCACTCTATGAAATAAGTGGAATGACAGCACTTTCAATGCTTTAGAACTGGAATGACAGCATTTCTAGGTGGTAAACAGTGGAATGACACCCTTTTCTACATTCAGTTAGTTGAATGACACCCTCTGCACTGTAGAACCACTGGAATGACAGCCGCCACTCTATAAAATAAGTGGAATGACAGCATTTTCAATGCTTTAGAACTGGAATGACAGCATTTCTAGGTGGTAAACAGTGGAATGACACCCTTTTCTACATTCAGTTAGTTGAATGACACACTCTGCACTGTAGAACCACTGGAATGACAGCCGCCACTCTATAAAATAAGTGGAATGACAGCATTTTCAATGCTTTAGAACTGGAATGACAGCATTTCTAGGTGGTAAACAGTGGAATGACACCCTTTTCTACATTCAGTTAGTTGAATGACACCCTTTGCACTGTAGAACCAGTGGAATGACAGCCGCCACTCTATAAAATAAGTGGAATGACAGCACTTTCAATGCTTTAGAACTTGAATGACAGCATTTCTAGGTGGTAAACAGTGGAATGACACCCTTTTCTACATTCAGTTAGTTGAATAACACACTCTGCACTGTAGAACCACTGGAATGACAGCCGCCACTCTATAAAATAAGTGGAATGACAGCACTTTCAATGCTTTAGAACTGGAATGACAGCATTTCTAGGTGATAAACAGTGGAATGACACCCTTTTCTACAATCAGTTAGTTGAATGACACCCTCTGCACTGTAGAACCACTGGAATGACAGCCGCCACTCTATAAAATAAGTGGAATGACAGCATTTTCAATGCTTTAGAACTGGAATGACAGCATTTCTAGGTGATAAACAGTGGAATGACACCCTTTTCTACAATCAATTAGTTGAATGACACCCTCTGCACTGTAGAACCACTGGAATGACAGCCGCCACTCTATAAAATAAGTGGAATGACAGCATTTTCAATGCTTTAGAACTGGAATGACAGCATTTCTAGGTGGTAAACAGTGGAATGACACCCTTTTCTACAATCAGTTAGTTGAATGACACCCTCTGCACTGTAGAACCACTGGAATGACAGCCGCCACTCTATAAAATAAGTGGAATGACAGCATTTTCAATGCTTTAGAACTGGAATGACAGCATTTCTAGGTGGTAAACAGTGGAATGACACCCTTTTCTACATTCAGTTAGTTGAATGACACCCTTTGCACTGTAGAACCAGTGGAATGACAGCCGCCACTCTATAAAATAAGTGGAATGACAGCATTTTCAATGCTTTAGAACTGGAATGACAGCATTTCTAGGTGGTAAACAGTGGAATGACACCCTTTTCTACATTCAGTTAGTTGAATGACACCCTCTACACTGTAGAACCAGTGGAATGACAGCCGCCACTCTATAAAATAAGTGGAATGACAGCATTTTTAATGCTTTAGAACTGGAATGACCGCATTGCTAGGTGGTAAACAGTGGAATGACACCCTTTTCTACATTCCGTTAGTTGAATGACACCCTCTACAGTGTAAATGCTGTCATTCCAGTTCCAAAGCATTAAAAATGCTGTCATTCTACTTATTTTATAGAGTGGCGGCTGTCATTCCACTGGTTTTACAGTGCAGACGGTGGCATTCAACTAACTGAATGTAGAAAAGGGTGTCATTCCACTGTTTACCACCTAGAAATGCTGTCATTCCAGTTCCAAAGCATTAAAAATGCTGTCATTCCACTTATTTTATAGAGTGGCGGCTGTCATTCCAGTGGTTCTACAGTGTAGAGGGTGTCATTCAACTAACTGAATGTAGAAAAGGGTGTCATTCCACTGTTTACCACCTAGAAATGCTGTCATTCCAGTTCCAAAGCATTACAAAAATGCTGTCATTCCACTTATTTTATAGAGTGGCGGCTGTCATTCCAGTGGTTCTACAGTGCAGAGTGTGTCATTCAACTAACTGAATGTAGAAAAGGGTGTCATTCCACTGTTTACCACCTAGAAATGCTGTCATTCCAGTTCTAAAGCATTGAAAATGCTGTCATTCCACTTATTTTATAGAGTGGCGGCTGTCATTCCAGTGGTTCTACAGTGTAGAGGGTGTCATTCAACTAATTGAATGTAGAAAAGGGTGTCATTCCACTGTTTACCACCTAGAAATGCTGTCATTCCAGTTCTAAAGCATTGAAAATGCTGTCATTCCACTTATTTTATAGAGTGGCGGCTGTCATTCCACTGGTTCTACAGTGTAGAGGGTGTCATTCAACTAACTGAATGTAGAAAAGGGTGTCATTCCACTGTTTACCACCTAGAAATGCTGTCATTCCAGTTCCAAAGCATTAAAAATGCTGTCATTCCACTTATTTTATAGAGTGGCGGCTGTCATTCCAGTGGTTCTACAGTGCAGAGTGTGTCATTCAACTAACTGAATGTAGAAAAGGGTGTCATTCCACTGTTTACCACCTAGAAATGCTGTCATTCCAGTTCTAAAGCATTGAAAATGCTGTCATTCCACTTATTTTATAGAGTGGCGGCTGTCATTCCAGTGGTTCTACAGTGCAGAGGGTGTCATTCAACTAACTGAATGTAGAAAAGGGTGTCATTCCACTGTTTACCACCTAGAAATGCTGTCATTCCAGTTCTAAAGCGTTGAAAGTGCTGTCATTCCACTTATTTTATAGAGTGGCGGCTGTCATTCCACTGGTTTTACAGTGCAGAGGGTGTCATTCAACTAACTGAATGTAGAAAAGGGTGTCATTCCACTGTTTACCACCTAGAAATGCTGTCATTCCAGTTCTAAAGCATTGAAAATGCTGTCATTCCACTTATTTTATAGAGTGGCGGCTGTCATTCCAGTGGTTCTACAGTGTAGAGGGTGTCATTCAACTAACTGAATGTAGAAAAGGGTGTCATTCCACTGTTTACCACCTAGAAATGCTGTCATTCCAGTTCTAAAGCATTGAAAATGCTGTCATTCCACTTATTTTATAGAGTGGCGGCTGTCATTCCACTGGTTCTACAGTGTAGAGGGTGTCATTCAACTAACTGAATGTAGAAAAGGGTGTCATTCTACTGTTTACCACCTAGAAATGCTGTCATTCCAGTTCCAAAGCATTAAAAATGCTGTCATTCCACTTATTTTATAGAGTGGCGGCTGTCATTCCAGTGGTTCTACAGTGCAGAGGGTGTCATTCAACTAACTGAATGTAGAAATGGGTGTCATTCCACTGTTTACCACCTAGAAATGCTGTCATTCCAGTTCTAAAGCATTGAAAATGCTGTCATTCCACTTATTTTATAGAGTGGCGGCTGTCATTCCACTGGTTCTACAGTGTAGAGGGTGTCATTCAACTAACTGAATGTAGAAAAGGGTGTCATTCCACTGTTTACCACCTAGAAATGCTGTCATTCCAGTTCTAAAGCATTGAAAATGCTGTCATTCCACTTATTTTATAGAGTGGCGGCTGTCATTCCACTGGTTCTACAGTGTAGAGGGTGTCATTCAACTAACTGAATGTAGAAAAGGGTGTCATTCCACTGTTTACCACCTAGAAATGCTGTCATTCCAGTTCTAAAGCATTGAAAATGCTGTCATTCCACTTATTTTATAGAGTGGCGGCTGTCATTCCAGTGGTTCTACAGTGCAGAGGGTGTCATTCAACTAACTGAATGTAGAAAAGGGTGTCATTCCACTGTTTACCACCTAGAAATGCTGTCATTCGTTTTCCGTCATTCAGGTTGTCATTGGTTTTAGGGTCACCCGTTCATTTCATTTAGACAAAATGTAGTAAGAAACTGTATTCATTGAATCTTTCTATTTTAAAGTGTAGCATGGCAGCTTCGACCTTTCGTCGTCTGACGTAAAATCTTACCAACATTGCTACACTGTCCTTTGTTTGACCTGCCATTATCCTTAGATCACTGCCAATACTTGATTTCAGGCTTCCATCGTATTTAGCCACAGTATGTTACGATAATGATGTCATGAAAAGAAAATGTAACAATGTTGGTAAGATTTTTTATCGGGCCAGACGATAAAAAGTAGCATTGTTGGTAAGATTTTTGTGGCGCCAGACGATAAAAATGTAGCAATGTTGGTAAGATTTTTATCAAACCAGACGATAAAGTGTAACATTGTTGGCAGGATTTTTGTGGAGTCAGACGATAAAAATGTAGCAATGACAGTAAGATTTCTGTCATTACTACATTTTAACGTGACATTCTGTTTCAGGTAATCTAACTATTGAATTGTAAATACATATCTTGATTTACTACGGTCAGACGTAGGGTAACAGTGTATGATGAATGGCACTGAAAAAAATGAAAGTTTAATGACTTGTGTTCTCAGTGTGTGATAACATTACAGTAGTGGATTCCACTGAGAGTACGACTAAAATCATCCATTGTATAGTAATTCATGCACATCCCTTTTACACTTGAGACCTTTCCTTCAAAGGATAGGAGATAAATTCGCTCTTTGCCTATGTGACAATGTGAGACAATCCATCAACAGATTAAATTTTCAGCCATTTTCCGACATCTGTAATTGCATCACATGTATAGAAAACTTGAATTGCTAACACATGTTGAAAGTTAAAATTGGACTTAAAGTATCCGAATTAGTCCCAGAAGGCTTCAATTTGATTAAAATTTTGATCAAGGAGGAGATCGATTCTCGACGTATTTATATACAAAAGAGAACGCAGAGAACATACGCAGTGGACTGCAAATTTAGGAAAAAATAGTCAAGTCTCCTCGGATTTTAATCAGATTTGGAAGTCCTACTAGCTTTCCTGCGTGAAGTGATTCTCAAAGGCGGATATAATGTTCATAATATCATCATAAAAACTTGAGAGATGATTTTTGTCTGCTATATCAAAAAGAAACATTTCATTCGATACGTATCAGTAACAGCCTTTCTAGTAGGTTGGGTACAAGACCTGGCAAGCATGCATTCTCTCCACTCGGCCTGAGAATTGTCAATATTTTTCAAGGATACCATGTGTAGAAGTTGATTGGCTGAATGTGTCACATGGTGCCTATATTATTTTGGTTGTGTAAAAATTCCCGGATGTGACATAGTTGGTCGTATATTGAAATGTGACCTATACTGAAATAACCCCGAACATCGACTGGTGATATATTTTTATATGAATTTTCCACATGGCTAACGGTTTTAAATAATGAAGTGTGGTGAAAAACACTAATGATACCATGTTCACATTGGCTGAGTGAAAAGATACTTCCAAAATAGACCCTCGTACGGAAGCTATATCAGTAATGACACGAGCCGATATAAACGTCATTTAATACAGATGTCGTGACATTCGAAGAACATTTTACCCATATCCAAAATCTCCTTATTATGCGAGTGTTTTGAGCTTAAGAAGACATGTTCCCTAGTTTTATAGTTGTCTAACACCGAATGTTCATAACTAAACCATAACTGTCCGACTAATTGTCTGTTTTTATTGATTAAGACATAACTCAACATTCATTAGCAGAACTTATTACATATTATCATATTCTATTATTCAACAAACACGCATATAATATTGATTTTCAGTGGCGACACAATGCCTAATTCAATCTTTGAAGCCTAATAAAAATGTACAATCTAGCTCATAATACAAATTGATATATGAATAAATAAATATGAACAGATAAAGGCAAAACATTTTGATCCTATAACTTTTAATAATAATGTCAGTTTTCTTTTCTAACTTATATTTGTCGTAAAATTACTGATAGAAAATCGTACATGACTTAGAAGCAGTTAGCGATAGGTATGGGTTGTCACAATTAAATGTATCTGTTCTTTTACTAATTGGTTCACGTATTCCTATATAGTGTTATCTCTTCAGTAATGAAGGTTTGTCAGATCCAGTACTTGTTTGGCGGCAATTAGGTTGTAACAAGCTTTACGTGACCCAACACAGATTAATGTGACAATGAACCCTCGTAAATTCAAGACTACATCACCGACGTGCTTTACTCTCCAGAAAAAAACAAGTTTTGTTCCCGTAAACTCTTGAAGGAAAGGCCGTGGACAATGAACAGAGTGAACCGAGGTTATTTGCAACTAGATTTTTAATTTGGTGGGGGAAACGGCGTTGAATGAATAACTTCGATAGCATTGAAATTTGAATGTGTTCTTACACTACATTAATCTTTATTGATATCATGTCATTAACGTGTAACGTGGGTAGCAATTTGCAGAAACGAGACATCACACGTCGGATAACCTTTGCAATAATAATTGCAACATTTTCCTGACCTTATATGGACGAGAAATAATGAATAAAGCAACTTTTACCATGTTTTTCTACTTGAAAGCACTATGTGAAACAACATAGATCAAGTTCGTGTTTGTGACGCAATAAGACTAAAAACTCTAAAAACTAACGAATTTGTAAAAATGTGGTTTGTTATTGTACATTATACAGGAAGTGATTTGTTAAATAAAATTGGTAAACAGACGTAATTACAACGTCACGTCCGGTCTGCACATCTTGCTTGCCGGTACATACATAGAGATAGCACAATAAACTGTTTGATTACTTGTTTTACGTGTGATTAAAAGTGGTTTCTTGTGTTCACTCAGTTTAAAAAAATAACTTCCTGTACGTGTTACACTAACAAATCTTTTACACAGTTTAGGCGAGTTACAAAACCCAGACTTGGGCTATGTTGTTTCTAATAATTTTTTTTCAGTAGAAAAGCATAGTAGAACCTCAAATTAAAATTATATACCCACGTCTAAACCATATAACCAACCAACCAACCAACCAACCAACCAACCAACCTACGTTTGTTGAACTGAGCTAGAAAAACATTTAATTCACCTGAACAGGAACGATACGATGACTACATCATCTGACTGTACAGTTTGCAAAGAGCTTTTCTTCGTCTTGAGTACGATCAAGATTTCCGACAAAAACTCAATTTGTTCCTTTGCTGAAATAAAGACAAATGTATTGTTCAAGAGAAATATACCCTTCAGCAACAGTGCATAAGATGCAAAGGTTGAACGCCATTTGCGTCACATTCTTTTGCCTTCAGGGGTTCATATCACGTTTGTTTGTCCTTTATGATAATTTCATTGATACAAATGCTTCGACCCAACTGATTTCATTAGACTGCGTGTGCTCTGCGAATGTCCCATCGGACTGCCCACCTGAATATCACACATGGTGTCGATAGACAATTCATTTATTATAACTAAGGCTTTGAATAGACTGTGTTTCGTTGATATATCAAAATCTAAATTGGATTGTTCGTTAGGGAATGGGGGAAATCGGATTCATTTGTTACCGGGATGGAAAACACAGTTCCCTGTATGTACCGTGAACCCATCAAATTTTATATCGCTGCCGACATTAGAAATGATGAAAGTCGGTTTTATGACCCGCTTTATACGTCATTACACACCAGGATAACATAATAACGAATAAGCCTTGGAAATATATCATAATTCTAACCTTACAGAAATCTCAGTATATCATCTTGAGTTGTCTGGATACAGTGGTTGCACAAATTGAATAATTACAGGTTTTAAATTGATGGCATCTATATCACATGTATTCGATGTGGGGGGTAGAAAATTACTCCAACAATGTTTTACACTGCAGATTCTGACCTGAGATACAGTTGTATAGCGTCGAGCAGGCGATGTTGTTTATGGAGGATGATGGCTAAGTAGTTCATGATTGACAGTTGTGGTATACTTAGTCTGCTTTACATAGATATCTATATCTTTCGCTACTGGTTCTGGCCTCGCCCTTGTGAACTCGTGTCAAGTAGGAGAAGAATTGTAATCGTCACACGTTAGTTTTAAAGAAAAAAATGATTAAATCGAAATTTTATAATATATGACTGCGTTTGCACTGCAAAAGTTTGCTCGTTAGATAGTGTATACTTTAAACCTCGCATCATTTTGATGCGAGAGCTAGGGAGGTATGGCTAACGATGTATCTCAACAGCGCCGTAAAACAGGCTAGTGTACTTTGATAATGTCAGTACAGGTTCTGTGACATAAATCTGAATTAATCTTCTTTCTGAAGGAGAAACAAGGCGACAAGAAGTCAGTCATTGCATTGTACCCAAAACAATTTGTATTTAGGTATTAGAGTATACATATTAACACATTCTTTATTTTTCCTATTTGCTGTTCAAGTTCCAACCCTTTTCAAAAAGGCCTAGAGATGCGGTATTAGGTACAGGAGACCGCTAGACTGGTTAAACACGTGACATTACACCGTATACGAGACCAACGACGGTATTAAAGGCTTCTATGGGAATGTCATGAAGCCAGACTTTGATGCCGTAAATCTGACACACAAGTTACTTGTCGTAATACAACACTGCTTTACGGCAAATGTACACTACTACCAGAGTATTGTTTCTTGTTGCTTTATAGCGGAAAAGCCTATTCTGGTTTGCAAGAATGAAAGTAAAATCTACTTAGTTTGAACTTCTCATAGTGACCCTTTATGCTGTCTCAAGTTCACTTCTGTACAATGACATTTACTTGAGTTTGAGTCAAAACTCCAAAGTGAGTGAGTGAGTGAGTGAGTGAGTGAGTGAGTCTATTTTATACAATCCGCAGTATATCTCAATGTATATGTCCGTATGTGAAAATGTCATTTTGCAGTCATGTATAATGCATGATCGACACAGGATAGTATATCGCGTATCATTTATTCATGTGTCAATTTGTTTGTGTACGTTTCCAATGTCTGCTACTTACAAGTGGTGTAAATGATGTGGCAATAAAAGTAAACATTAAATTGTTAAAAATCAATGCTTCCATTAATCCCAAGGATGTCGTAGAGAATGTTTTATGGAAAGGGAATGTAACTTTTTAGTAGATTCGTCAGAAAATACATAATATCACAGACAAGAATAAGCACTCGCTAAAGGTAAGACTGAGTAGGCCTGAGCGACACGATTTATCTTACAGTCTAAGCCACAAAATGTTGATGGTATTTTATTTTGTACATTTGAAAGTTATTTCTCATCACGATTCGCGAGATATCAAGTCAGATTACCGTGTGATAACAGCAGTGAGGAAGACATATTGTGCATAGTCCACCAGCATCTCAATCGGTGCATGCCTCGAATATATTTTCAATTCCCAACGGTCGAATGACGGTCTAAATCTCAACAAAGTTCTATTCCCTGTTCCTGATTTACCGTGTGAATCCCAATGGAAAGTTTTATTCGTGATGTGAATTTACATGTGAATGTGAATAGAAAGCCACTCGACTGGAAAATATTGCATATTGTGACTAGAAGTCTATGAGAAATGGGAAATTTAAAGAGATCCAGTCAATCACTTTGATTTCTTTCGTAGCTAGTTTAGTTTATCTGTAAATAAAACGTCTTCGAGATCTCATTCTATTTATAGCATCTTACGTCACCATTATCCATCACTTTTCAAACTCTACACTGCTTTGAGAAATAGCCTTTCAAATGGATCAATCAATAGGCTACACTCTTTCAAATTTGAAAAGTAAATCACTGAATTTTAAACGTGATCAAGATAGTGATTAAAACTGGTAAAGCAACACTGCAAATAAAACCAAATCACAATTTAATTAGAAAAGAGTAATCGAAGCTAATAACCTTTCCAGCTTTGGAGGAACAAATTAATGGCATTAGTTTACATATATCTTGCAGCTAATATCTAATCAGTTGCTCATGTTTCTAGATTCGAACAACCAAAGATCAAAGTAACTACGACAATCTGAGCTGAGACAGTTCCATTTTTTTTGTTTTAGATGCACCACAGTGATTTCGAACATTGTGCGGTGGCCCATATACAGTCACCACGTACTGTATATGCTAATTAGGAACGGCACAGACCTATTGATTACACAGGAACATACAAGTATCCAATTGCCTTCATTGCATATTACAACCGCTAGTGCAATACTAATGAGTTACAAAGACCGACTGCCAAGATCATTTCAAATCGTGTTTTACGTCGGAGAAACGTGTCGTCTTTCATTGTCTTTTCCACGAAGCAGGTCGTTGCCACGGCACTGACAGGGATGATGCATCATTGTGATCAATGGTCATAAAAAGTTGACACGTCATTGGAGCTCTTGACTGTATCTTAAGGACAAATGAGTCCGCTCTTCCTATAAATTCCTCGTCATTTCCTCAGGATTTAAAAACTCGAACTTATCTTTCATAGAAGCATTGAACCGGAATGACAGAAACAGCACCAGGTGATCCTATTAAATTCATCGTGCTGTATGACGTATGTCTTGAATATTAAAGCATCAATATATCTTATGTGTCCATCAGCATACAGCAAGTAGACTCCACGGCCGTGACGAGTTAGGGGTTGTAGATTGTTCTATCTTATCTTATCTCTCTGTCGTTTATGAAGAAATCGAGTTTGAAATATTGGGAGGAGCGTACGGTGATTCAGTGACGATTTTCATTTTAAACTACTCCCGGATTAAACTCTCTCGGAGACACGACCTAGATAGCGGTGGTTTAAGGTGATCTTCCAGAACCCGTGTGATTCAGATAATAGCGTGTTACTACGAGAGGCAACGTGACTAAATATACACGAGTTACAGGAATTGGCAGAATACTACACCGTTTTCTTACTCAGTCGTGAAAGTACGGTTGTAATGAGTGTTTTGTGGTCGCTCTGTAACGCACTGTGCGACATGGCGGACATGTGCCTGTTACAGTACATGACATGCAAGGAACCGTGTGTGTTCACAGTGTAAGGACATAAGTCACAGCTGCATGGCATACAGTCTAGATTTTATACCCGAATATTGACAACATGTTGAACAAATATGCGTCAATTTTCTATGGTTGTATGTTGAGCACGTTGACGTGCATCCTGTGTGTGCTTTCAGTGTTGTGTACAGCCTGGCAAGTTGGTAAGTACGAATATAGTCGTATATAGAGTTGAGATATTTTATTAATATATGGGTTTCACCAAGGGTATATATTACATATCGTCGTCGACACGTTCAAATGCTATTTTGAAACCCAGTCTTTAAAGGCCATATTCCACAGAGAATAATATTGTCATTCAACCCATTTTATCAGTAGTTAGTCAATATCACCTACTGTAAGAACAAAATTATCGATTAGGAGGACATTATTTTGTGCACAATAAATGTAGAATTACAATATACCCGAACAAGACCGCAAGAAATATCGACTATTATATTTTGCAAGCAGATAGAACTTATGAAAGATGCATGGCAAAATATCTACGTGAAACCATAGCACGAGCTTTCCTCATACACTCATTCTCAAATGTTATATGAAGCTCGCTCTGTACCGTTCGTTTGACAATCATGTTTTTTTGCTCTGTGATTAATTCTGTTCACTTTCTTCTTAATAAGTAGGGCCATTTAACCGATTATACGGCTTCATTTCCACGCCTTCACTTTAAATTGGTCATAGAGTAGTTAATACTGCCCAGTTCAACTCAAGCTGTAGTTGAGCATATTATCATGATGGTATCGCTGTGCAATCTGACATCTCCTAACACATAATCTGTCAAGACGCATTCCTGTTCGGAAAATACAACTACCAATGACGTTTTTGTATAGGCCAAAGGAAAAAATTGTGTGTTTCCGATAACTCGACCGACTCTATAGTTTAAGCCTAAACATAAAAAAAAAAACCATTTCAAATAAAAAAGATAAGAAATTCTTTGTCTTCTTGACCTTCATGTATGTATGTTTTCTTTCCCCAGTGATGTCTGTACATATTTCATCAAAGTATCACAGAATGAGTATTCTGAACATTAAAATTGTTTGTTTTTTGTGTCGAAGCAATATTTTTCAAAAAGTATTACAATTAAAAAGATAAAATAAAATGAAATAAAATCCCAACCTACCCAGTGGGACTTACCCAATTTTCCGAGGCCATGTTATCGGAATCTTATTTTTCCCCCTTAATATGCAACTAATATTTTGTTCCTCATCTTTCTTCCTCTCCACGTGTCACCAGGCGTCCGCATTACTGTCTACAAGTAATTTTCAATCATTGCCAGTACGACCTAGTTAAATCTCGATATTTGAAAAACAGTTAACTTGATACGTTGACCTGTATTTTATATTCAGTCTCGATAAAAATATACAACAAAAGTATATTTTAATATATATTTTTAATTATCAAATATTTGTCTGAATCTTGTAGTTTCTAAAAATGCCTAACTATATCCAAAAAAATAAGGTCACGTTTGCCCGTACAACAAAGCCGATAAAATCAATACGGTATAATTTTCCAAAAAGCAACATTAATATCGATCTCTGCATGTAATATGATAGACTAATATTGTGTATTCTGACAAGGCGATACGATATTTACTCAAGCTTTTCTTTGCAAAATCTTCTCGTCTCTGTTTGCCATTCACGAGAAAACAGAGACTTCAAACCTGACCTTGACCAGCTGTTCAACATCATTACCATGAAATGTTCCAGTTATTTTTCGAATCAAAATGCCAGTTTATGCACTACGTTACGTATACTATTCCAATGACCCCATTGTTACCATGGAAACCAATCGTGCTGTCAGAACCAAATGTTTGGTGGATCGTGGATAGCTTACCCATTATATTGTCAAACATATAGGCGCCCGTTATATACTGTATTAAACTCTATCCCGAGGCAGTGATAAAATGTCATGAATTCATTAAAAACGGACTCGATTTCTCGACTAACATTTAAGATTTAATAATACAAAGTTCTTTCTGACACATGTGCCATTATTTTTAGTATAGGAACGATTGAGAGCCTTTCGTATTTTTTGTACTAATCAGAATCTACAAATTCAATTTCAAATTATTGCCATGTTTCATTAAATAATGCAAGGAATGCATATACCTAGGGTAGAGTAAAGTAACTCAGTGAATGCATCCAGGCATGACTTCGCTGACATTCAGTTGTATTGTGTCGGTTTGAATAATGTCTACAATACATATAATCAATACAATGGGTGTACAAACCGCACTTTTAATCAGGAACATACCTTTTTTTCTGACGATGAAGGAAATACCTAGACACATAGGTTTGACCTAACGAATCGCGTTTTTGCACTATGAATACATGGTTTCTCTCTTAGTTGACCTCACATTGTTGCTTAGAATGCAACTCGAAAAGTCATGGTCATTAATATTTATTTCGAGTCACTCGTTCCAACCGTCATATTCAGTTCATTTAGGGTTTAGAAAAAGACGCTGAAGAACATTATACATTTATGAGAAGAGTCTTCAAGTGTTGCGGCAGATAAAGGCAGAATTATTTATGACACGCTGATGCCACCGCATGTTTCAACAGGTATTTGGAAGGTTAAGTTTATACTAAAATTGCCTGAGTATCTACACGACGTGGTTTTGATACATCTAAAGGTTAGACCACAGGAAATGAAAACAGCCTTTGCGAACGAGTGAAATATGAAATGGAAAAATCGCTTGCGGTGTTTTTTTTTCTTCGAAATTTTCAAACGTATAAATATGTCAGAGTTTCAAATTGCAAGTCCCTGAATCTGTGAACAACTATTAATAGTAAGGTGAGGAGTGTTTGTACAAGGAAAAAAGCAAGGAGTAAAACTCAACACATCCTTGAATTTTTACCAATAATTCTACAGTTGTACAATCGTTGAATATTACTGCCCATGATGCTATTGCGTCAAAATAACCAGCAAACAAGAATTGAAATGAAATACTGTTCCAAATGCCATTTACTATATAATATCCAGCAAACAATAATGGAAACCGGAGACACATAACAGAGGAATTGAAATTATATAGAGAAGTCGCCATTCACATATTTTACAATCCCCTGCCAGGGACAAAAAATCTCATACTTTCTCAGATCTATAATACTGCAGATGCAGCTGTGAGTATAAAAAAAATCGCTGTGGGGAAAAACCATAAAGGCTAATGTAAGATCATTAAATATTCAAAGAAAAAAAGCCGTATTTGCAGCCTGTATAATGAATTGAACTACATTTCAATTACAGCCAGTTATAAATAATGAGAGCAAAGATAGCTACAAAGAATTGTGTCTACGTGTTGAGAATTTCCACTGAAAGAAAACGGAAAGAGTTAACGAGGGGTTTTACATAGCTTTAAAAAAAGTTTTAATGCTATTACACTGACGAATGACGAACGATTCACGTCAGTTTATGAAAGCATTCTCTCGCTTAGTGTGGAACAGTCATTACCATATCATCAGGGTTACAGGAGATTACTAGACGTTAAATTTCAAACGAATAGCGTCTGTATGTGTCTGTCTGTCAGGAACAATATACTTTACACATTTTTACACACGGGAAGATGAAGCGAGCGCTGAACGGATTTAGATGCTGAAAGGGACCTTAAGAAGTCTCTGTTGTATGTGGGAAATGCATGACTGGCTACAAGGAAGCATTCGGAGCTGGATTTAAACCTGATACTATACCAAGCCCACTCACAATAAAAAAATGAGCGTGTACTTGAAACAGATCAAATCATGCTAGAATGGTTTCAGATTGTTCCTAATTACTGAAAACAAATGAAGATTAGGCCGCCATTAGTCGACAAAACATTATACTCACAGTCGTTCATCGCATTCTTAAGACATACAAAACTACTAAACATCACGTGAAAAGTGCTACCTTAAGTGGCTTGTGACGTCATTATACCACAAAGGAGACTCCATTTGAAATTTGTGACAGAATCACAAAGGTATAAATGGGGAAAAGAATTGTCGAATTTACCATTTAGAATGTGTCTGAAGTGCAAAATCTAGAAAACACATCGTCAGAAATCAGACTTAAAAATTTTTTTGATCATATATTATACCCCGAGGGAGCATGTAATTGTTATTTACATGTTCTTATTTACATGTTCTTATTCCATCTTAGGCCAGCTAATGCATTTTGTGTTAATAATGATATTTTGATGACTTGCTCTTAAAATAACTAACACGTACGCCAACCATATGTAAAATATTACCTATTAAAAGTGTTAAAATGTCTTCTAATGTACAATGATTTACAATGTTGTATAAAGTAATAGTATACAGACTGTCATTTTTTCGGAGTAAAGACCAAATAAGAATGCAAGTCAATATGCATAAATAATTAAGTAAATAAATAAATACATGAATACATGCGCATGCATGCCATACATACATACATACATACATACATACATACATTGTACATAGTCTGTCTTACACCCAACACAACAGACAATATACAGCGGCCTAAACACGAGAGTCTGTATTCATCGCATTGGCGACACCGGGGCAATTCATATCAATTTACAAAATTGCGACTACTAGGAAATAATGAAAAGAAGAAAACTACAGATGCTGATAAGTCTAGTTATTGTAGATTATCTGTCAAAAGAATATTGCATCTGATGCACAATATCAAAACAGACGTCGTTAGCATCTCGATGTCATGGCAACAATCAAAGTTTACAAATGCAGCCGGGGGATAAAAAGAGGCACGTTCTTATTTCGTGACTCATCATTTCTCACAGGGTCAGTGATTTCAATGTCTTGTTATTTTTTACTATTACTGAGGACGTAAGTGTTAGTAGTAGTAGGTGAAATTACTATTGCCAGCGTTTAATCTACATGTTCGTTTTGAAATATACTATTATAAATATACGTAATGTAAAACTTTAATATATATTTTTTGTCCATTCGTCTTCAGGCCACAGGCCAAAATGACAATTACATAACTTAATGAAAAACAGAATACAGTATAACAGGTTGTAAAATGTTGTAGAAACGTATAAACCTATCAAGCAATATCAAGCTTCCAAATATAAAATTCTTGTCTTGAACCCATAGCTTTAAAAACAAATTTACCAAGATTCCTCAACACAGCTGTGGAATTAGACCTTAGCAAATTATATAGAATTTATTCAACACGGGTTGGAAAACGTCTATAGTAATTTGATAGGAGACAACTTTAATTTTGATATAATGGACATACAAGTATGAAATGATATTCGTATTCGATACCTCCTAAGCATATTTCACAAATCCTATCTTCAATGTCAATACCAGTATAGCGCCCCTGCTGAATTCTAAGACTATAAGACATGAACATCTCATTCTTGACAAGGCATGTCTGTATTTCAACTCTGTAATTTCATTCACTGATATTTTTCTGGTTCTAACATGCTTTTGAAATTACTGTACTACTACAGTCTTAGCTTATCCCTGGAACATACTTCACTAAACCATTGCTGTTTATAAACATCAGATATAGGTTGTTGGAATTCTATTATAAACTTGTTATTATCCCCACCCCTTGTGCTAACCAGACTATACCAAAGCCATATGTACACAAAATATGCTTAATTTCTGTAGCCCAAGATGTGTAGCCATTTTGATCCATTTTATACATCAATTTGTACGCATGCCTGACTATTCTGTCGTCTGTGGGTTCAGTAAGGCGTAACCAATATTTGATGGTTTTTGTGACTGACTTTATGAATAGTGGCGTTTTTCCGCAATTGCAAAGTACAGCTTCGTTGGATATCTTTTGGCCCGCTCCCAAGAAATGTTTACAAGACTTTAAATGAACCCTTTCAGCTTCTATGAATTGCTTAAACCCCCCCCTTTTTTTTTTTAATTTTACCAAAACACTTTAATATATAGCACTACAAACACTGCTCCAAAGACAAGAATAGAACAATAAAAGTGAGAAACACGTGTCAATTATTCCATATCACCCTTCTGCAGTCATATTGGAAGGATTAGTTTTGGTTATTTTGTCATTCTCTCGCTGTTCCATGTGTTTATATATGTATGTATATATGTATGTATGTATGTATGTATGTATGTATGTATGTATGTGTATGTATGTATGTATGTATGTATGTATGTATGTATGTATGTATGTATGTGTGTGTGTGTGCGCGTGCGTGCGTGCGTGCATATGTATGTATGTATGTGTGTGTGCGCGCGCGTGAGTGCGTGCGTATGTATGTATGTATGTATGTATGTATGTATGTATGTATGTATGTATGTATGTATGTATGTGTGTGTATGTATGTATATATGTATGTATGTATGTATGTATGTATGTATGTATGTATGTATGTCTACTCATGTGTGTTATTATCATTCCTGCTAAATATGACTAATTAACCACAAATACGTATACCATTAGTCAGATGACTAACTTGCCACACAGTCCCCTCTTGTGCAAGGGCAGAAATCAATTGCTCTGATCTTACATCAAAGTAGAAAGATTACCTAGAGTGCATTCATTGTTGATTCTAGGCATGAAAGGCTGTGAATTTCGTTCAAGATCCCTTGAGTAAATTGTTGACATTTGAATGTTCAAACTTGACCTTTAGGCATGTATATCGTAAACGCGTTTCACATTATGTAGTCATTAGCATAACACGTACCGACAGACGTGCAATTAAATTCGATGAATTAACCCGGTGTTCAAAGTATGCATTTGGGCGAAAGATTCAGTTACTGTATCAGTTTCATGAGCGAAGAAAGTAGAATTTAAAAGTTGGGTTTGGTTGGTATACGTAAAATGAGATTAGTAGAACAAGTGTTTCTTTCGCTAACTTAACAGAGTAAAGGCAGTTATAATGAATGCTGGTTACCATGAAACAAATCGTCACCTGGTTCTACAAACATCTGACCGACATACTACATTTTTATTGCCTTGCTCGATAAATATCTCCTACTAATAATGCTAAAGCTTATCGTCTGGCTCAACACACATCCAACAAACATTGCTAAATGTCTGACTCGTCAAAAATTGTCTTAGCATTGTTACATGTTATCGTATGGCATGACACAAATTGAAGTGCAGTTTGTTACATTATAATCCATTGATATGCCTGGCAAAAAAATGTTTGTTGTTACAATGTATATGATTGGCGACGATTTGCTATTAAAGATAATGGTTAAGTACTGACGTAAAGAAAATGTAGCATTATTAGTACGATTGTTGTCATGTCAGACGAAGAAAACAAGCAATGTTAAAAAACACTTTTGTAGATTCAGACGACAAAATGTTGCAGTATGAGTAAGATTTTTGTTGGGCCAGACGACATTTTGTTACCAGTCAAATTGCCTTCTTTTGATAAAAGTTACAACTGTAGACGGGAATTGTTATTTTTATTGGATATTTAGATTTGTTTGCTTTTGTAAGATTATTATTTTGTATCAGGAATTTAACCCCTCCCTGGCCTGCAGGCTACTCGTTTGACATATTTATTATGTCCTATAACTTTTGATATATGTTGTGGCATTTGCTGAACTTCATTACCGGTTAATACTAAGTTTATCGAGGTGTGGTTTGATTTACAGTTACGATAGAACATAAAATGTTCAATATCTATATTGACTGGGACAATTCAACATCACAGTTTCAACCTTTGTTTAATGATTGGTACTATATCATCTTGTCTGAACGAATCTGATTCTAGCAATTTCACTACCAACATTACAGTCCGTACATAGCTTTGTCTGATATATCTAATGATGGAGCGGTAATCGTTTTAATACTTCTACCTCCTATACAGGGGACATTTTCGATTTCTCATTTCCTTATATCTTATTTATTCCTAACTAAACGACATTTGAATATAGATAGGGATAGGATTCTAGCTGAGTTCGTTTCTAAGTATGTGATGGATGGTGACACGTAGTACAATTTAAATGTACTATTAACGAAAATGTGGAAGAAAAGAGGTGTTAAATTTCAAAGCAGAAAATTGCTGTATGAATAGATTAAAGAATATTTGTCACGTGTTGAGTACTTTCACTTTAATATAAGAATCTGATTGAATAAGTTATTTTATCTATAGATTATAAGCGATAATTCGGCACATTTACTGTACTTTCGAGCTAGCCGCAGTACATCATTTTCGAAAAACAAAGATTTGCGAGGAAGCCTTGAATTCACATAATCGTTTATCCATCTTACAATGTAATCTTTAATGTCCACAACTCAAGGCAAACTCTGACCTATATATTACAACATGTAACACCGAAAATAAAATATTCATGAGAAACAAAATCTCCAATAAAACGAAATAAATGAAGTGGCACGTAATCTTTGCCAGAATGTCGCAAGCAGGGTAAGCCGTGATGATTTAGTATTATGTGTCTCGTCTCTCATTTTGTAAAATCTCATATAAGTTGCACATGGCGACAACAGAATAGGGATACGGTCGTAGTTGCGATACGCCACTAATTGAGTCATAGCACTGCTGAAGGACTTTCCATGCATTGATTTTTCAACCCGGGTTGTTAAATATTTAAAGAACGCTATACTTTAATATTTACATTTTATCGTATCAGCACGGTGAATGATTATTACTGACTCGGTCAGAGAAGACAGACGAGATAAGAATACAGTCTGGTAATATACTGCCCAGATGGAATTCTGCTTCTTTCATCTACCTATCAATGGGTATGCTGAAAGTATTGAGACTACATCCTTTCAAATGTATTATAAATAAATATCAATGTCATCGGATCAAATTATGATGAACATATCAGAGAAAGATATACAACTGTAAGCCCTGTAATCATATTTGAGAGCTGTCACATGATTTTGAAATATTTTCATCTACTTCTCCCATATGTCTTCACCCAAGTGATTATGTGAGCGATTCGTCTATATTGAATGGACGGAGCAAGATTTACAAAATAATTTTGCTCAGTTGCTTTCAGTCATTTGACCTAAAATACAGAGGTTATGAGGCATTTGGCGCTTTGAGGGATTATCCTAAGGGAATGCCTACTAAAATATTACCTTGCAACCCTGCCTGAAGGGGTATTTTGTTGTTTTCCAGCTGTGACTGTGGGATTTGATATACTGCACATATAGTGATATGACAGCATCGGCGGAAATTAAAAAGAAAAGATTACGAAATCAAAGAAATGTGAGACGTAAAAGTGTCCCATCACTAGTGCTATACGCAATAAAAGGGTTCAAAAAACGACATAAATATTCGACTAGTTTCAGGGTGTATGACGTAAACTTGCGTCTTCACATGTCATGCGCAATAAACGAGTACAAAAACTCCAAGAATATTCGGCCTTTTTCAAAATGTTTTATGAAACATTTATAAAGATGAACGAGCCAAGGTGTTGTTCTGGCGTCTACGATCTCATTTGTTCTTTGTGATTAATGCATAATAGAGTACAGCGGCACATAAAATAGACCGGACAATCATTCACCCCGAGGGTATTCTTTTACATACTCGACAAATGTTACCTTTGGGTTTCATGATTTAGCTATCTTGAAATCTAAAATGTCCGCACTTGATGTGTGAAACTGCAATCAGCTTAACGCTTACAGTGACATCACATTGAATTATACGAGATTTCATAAAAGTACATTTGTAGAGAGGTGAACAGAGGGATACACATGGCTGTCACGAATGCTAATTTAGAGAAGTTGAGTTAATACAATCGGATGGATGACTTTCTTTTCATGCCTAAGGCCAAAACAAATAGAAGTGAGAAGTTCAATTGTAAACATTACCATCCACACTTTTAACATGCAAAGTATTATTTTATTAGTGTATTATTATTTAAACTACAAAGTGACAGAAATTGAAAATATCTACTGGCGATTAAACAGATTATTAACAAATTTTGTACGTATTAATGATTAGTTCTGGATCATAGTTTTTTACTGTCATTTCTTTACAATTGGAGCCTGCAGTTGAGATGAAAAAAATAGCTGCCTAGCTCCACAAAAATCATACATTACCACATGTTATTATCTCCTACACAAATATCTTATTAACTTTGTTACATCTTATCGTTTTGCACCAGAGGAAGTACAATTGTAACATTGTTCCATTAACATGCCTGAAGAAAAGTGCATTGTTACAATGTATAAGATTTGGTGATAATCTGCTTAGATAATGGTGTCTCACGCAAAAGAAAATGTAGTCATTGTGATGACAAATAATGAAAAGAATTATTGTTAGTAAGATATTTGGCAAACCAGATATAAAATGTAGCAGTGTTAGTAACAATTTTAGCCAGATGTAGCAATAAGTATGATTTTAGCTGAGTAAGACGCCGTTTCAACTGGCTTCAATTGTATTTAGTGGCTGTACTCTACTTGGTTGTATATATTAGATTCGCTCTTATTCCACCGACTAGACACTACTCTGTTGCCAAAAGTTGTTTATTATGACTTTCAATACGTTGCGAGAAATCGCTGAGATTTGGGTGCGGACCCAAAAATCTATTTGATTTGGATATATGGCACCATCCTTTGTATGCTGCTGCACAATTACGTTTACCTACAGGTGATTCAATGCTATGCAGGGTTTACGACATTACGATTAAAGTCATTCTATCTAACAAAGAACGTTCCAGTTGAAGTTCAGATCTCTAGATTTTACGATTCTAAACGCTGATTGCATTTTGGCGGACTCTACTTACTGTAACTCACGTATTCACATTGCCAACCACTACATCACCTAGTAGTAATTGGATTGGTTACCTGTTTGCCATACAGCATTGGTATTCTTTGATGTCAAATATTAAATTGGATGGAAATACTATGAACTCATTATTTTTAGTGTGGAGGGTAATTTTTTTCAATATGTTTTGGTAGACACATTTGCATTACAAAGCTATTCAAGTTGTCCTTTCGTGACCACTTCACGACAGATTGTTATGACGACGAGTCACCCCGTCATCGTCGGAGGACGAAGAATCAAAGAGAGTGTTTCATAAAGTTTTATGATTGATAGACACGTTCCTCTGTTAGGCTATTCTGTATATTCAATTACACGAACTAAGAATGCCTTTTCAAAGAAAATTGCACCTCGTTCTTCTTCACAACGCACTTAATTAATAAATGTTGGCTAACAAGGGAGCTTCAAATGTAAAGAGTGAATTGATGTACGATACACAAAGTACGCTTAGTAGTATAGACTCCTTTATCCTGCCAAATCAATATAACACTTAAATCAAAGCAAGCAAACAATGTATGTCCTATTGCCTGTCTATCAATCCATTGCAGCACACTAGCCAGCGTTCGTTCTCTCTCTCTCTCTCTCTCTCTCTCTCTCTCTCTCTCTCTCTCTCTCTCTCTCTCTCTCTCTCTCTCTCTCTCTCTCTCTCTCTCTCTCTCTCTCTCTCTCTCTCTCTCTCTCTCTCTCTCTCTCTTGGCAGCGTTCTCTATCATTGTCGCTCAATCTCTCCTTTTCTAACTGCCAGTCTGACTGACTGTCACTACTGTGCACTGTTTGTTTGTCTGTCTGTCTGTCTGTCTGTCTGTCTGTCTGTCTGTCTGTCTGTCTGTCTGTCTGTCTGTCTGTCTGTCTGTCTGTCTGTCTGTCTGTCTCTCTCTCTCTCTCTCTCTCAGACATGATAAAACGACATTCTCTATGTGTTCTATGAAGGAATCCTAACAAAGTCTCATTCAGGAAATACCTAGGCAACCAACACGCCGAGTTAAGTCGTTATTGACGTCATTCACTTACACACGTAAGGTTTCGATTAATGTATTGGATTTCGACCACTCACTCTAGTGAGAGTGGTTTATTTCAAACACTCTCGACTTCTTTCCGTTATCTGACGGCAACTATTGTCGTAATGCAAACACCGTCTAAAATAAACCAGTACAGTTGCAATGAAGTTCGCTTTGCGAACATAAATATAAGGCAGCGTCAAATGGTAATTACAGACTAACAGACTATACAGCATATTTGTCTGTTATCGACGTCAAGGTTTTACTCCAAATTCTCACGATGGTTTTAGTTTTGGAATATCGAAACGTGTTTTCGAGAGGACATGATTGTCACAAGAGAACAAATTATACATCCTTGCTGATATAACTATGTAGAAACTGGTTCAAACCAACAAATAATGGACCACGGGGTTCTCCCGATAAAAAAGTTGTATTTTCAAATTTAAATGTTCAGCCGCGAGAAAGAGAATGTTCTGCTAGTCACTGGCAACAGTGATGTTGCACTACACAGTGTATAGGTCCCTAATGTCATATCCATGGTTACAAATGTGCCCGGAATGTTCCAAGGCTTGCCCCAACATTTATTTAGTGTCACTCAAGGATTATTTTCTTTCGACCTTAGGGTATTAAATGACTCGTATGTATTTTATAATGAAAGTGTCACCGTACAAGGTTCTTACCTGAGTGGGCCACCTTTGATAATACATGCGCTATTGAATAGAGCAACTATTTGCCTTCTAGGGATATGCACAGAAAGGAACAAAGGTTACTTTGGCACCTACACAGTCACTGTATATCCAGTTTGTTATAATTTGACAGTGCTTCAATTCAATGTCTATTTATATATGCTACAATCGTCCTCAAGTCATATTTGTGACGTTCGCCATGTAACAATATCTTAGCAGAAAAGCAACAGTTGACTAAAGGCAGAAGTGATCACGTGCACGTACACATCCACATCCACACCACACCCCTAACCACGCCATATGACACACGTATATTCATATTATATAAATAATTATATATCACTGACCTGATGATGCTCTCTTAACAGGTCGAAAGGTAGCCACAAGTTTTTGAAACCTTTTGCGTTGAGTTTTTACAAGACCATTAAAAGCTTTCATTTGCGTTTTTGTACAAACCATTTGTTTCAAGAGTACATTATTTATACGATTGAATCGACATTGTGTAATATTGCACTGATTCTGGTCAATATCCAGATATTGCATTGGTGCGATGCAATATCCAGATACTGCCCTGGTACGATGCAATGATAAGTCAATGCTCTACATTAGAAAAAATGTACATTTGAACAATTAATCAAAAATTGAATAAAACACAGAATAAATAACACAATGTTAGTTTTAAAGTATTATTTCTCAGACATAGGTACAACGCATTTTAATTGTTGTGCGTTTCACTCTTCTGGAGTTTGCACTCAAAACTGACTTTTATAACAATATGTATGTTCATCATGGAAGCACTATTAAATCAAAAGTGGAAAAGAGAAATTGTGTATGAAAAATAACTTTTAGTGCAAACATACGAACAATAAAAAACTCAAAAACAAAACCCAGAGCAACAACTATTGTAACTAGTCTCAAACTGCAGTACAAATATTACTTCAAACATGGATTCCAATACCTACGCCGTGTTTACATCAGAGCCACAAAGAATTTATCAAATTCGAGATCTTTTACAGGTCGAAAATAGAACTGTAACACCAAAGAGTAAAATATGAATTTGACAATCATATGACATGGCTGTACACCCAAACAAGTGTCAGAAAAATGATAAATGGTGTCCCTAACTTGCTGATAATTTTCGAAGGTATTGATAATTCGAGAAGCACATAAATGAAGAGAACATTTTATCAGACCAAGTGCAAGTACGATACAGATTTTGAAAAAAACGTACCACACTTGGCACATGAACCCAGTGGTCAGTGAAGCCACGTAGATTTTGAGGCACGCAGAGCCAGTTTTGTGGACGACAACAAAAAAATCAGAAGTTGAAGTAAAATTTAGAGGACACGAGGATTAAATTTTACTCACCAGTCTGTTCCCGAAATAGCAATACAACGCCCCACAACGTATAGTGCCCACGGCATGACTGTCCTCTAACATCAAATCAAATCCCAGAATGACAAAATTGATAGAAACACGTGTTCCACAAGTGCCAAATGGTTCAGAGTGATTGAAATAAATTGGCCAATCACTGGTCTGTCGCACACAACGACTTGCTAATTTGTGAACAAATCCTCAAACCCGATTGGCCAATTTGTGACCACACACAGGTGTGTTTCTTGTCTTATTCAAAATTATGATCTTCCCAACACATTCAGTAATGTGTAGAGGATTCACCTTTTTGATGTTGTTATTCAGTTGCATTTAACTATATTGGACCAATATTATTTTCTTTAATACTAAGTTTGTAAACATATGTGATTGGTGTGAACGTGTTGTAAGCTGCTATAAAATGAACTCGAGTCGGGCTGATTGCACCAACCTCGTGCTCCGCTGCATGCTACGCACCCCAATATCTGCACTATAGCCCTTCTCTTGTTCATTAACCATTACATAAGCTTGCAGCACTATTCAAAAGAAATGATGACTCGGGGTTAGTGAATTAAATATATGCATGAAGTAATGTAATTTGCATATAATTTGCATATTACATTAATATTTCACCATTAATATGTCAAGCAACGAAGAAAATAAGAAAGGTCAAGGTGTTAGTCAGATGGTTTGCGACCCCTCTCTATCACCACCTTTTTGTTCTTTCTGATAGTTATAAGATTATCTGTCACATCAAACATAGACATTTATTGACAAGTGAAAGTCGTTTGAGTGTTTGTATCTTGCTCACGAATGACCATTCAGCCATCTGGATAATTGGGTTCCTTTTATGTGGAAAGAATAACAATTAAATTTGGCTTGTACATCATCACAACAACCTTCACTGACGTCAGTAAAATACTTCACTCAACCAAACACACAATTTAAGAATGGACAGCAGTATATATGTTGTTCTAAGGAGAGAAATAATAAGATGCTGGAGTTTCCTGTACGCTTTCAGCTGACAGGACATTACAATTGCAAGCGAACTTATGCCCCGCTGAGTGGCTTCATAATGTATATTCACATGACATCAGAAACCGTACATATTCGAACTAAGTGAGTGTTACATTATCAAAACATGAAGAGACAGTGATGTTTTATACATACATGGAATATTATTTACGGTTCATGATGTAGTGTTACTGTAACAGTAGATTCACGGAATACGGGAGATGAAATTCTGTCTTGGAAAATGTCTGGAGTCAATTATGATATGATGTGTTAATGACCATCCATTATCGATGTCGTCAATCCGTGTTGGATCATACCAGAATCCCACCTCATATCTAACCCTGTTGTTCACCACATCTTGCCCTTGATTTACAGTTTACAAGTTAGAATTACCATCCTCTCATATTTGACTGGGTCACAGGTGCAGTTATCAGTAAACTCTGTGCAAAGTTTGTAATATAGCGTTCACTAGTAGCCATGTAGGCCGTATTTGAATTGCAAAGTTAATTCCTAATGTACACTAAATAGGACCTAATACGATCTCGTTCCTACCATTTTATATATTACTTAATGGGGTATTGGATTTCACCTTGTCGCTGGACAACCGCATTTTGTTATGTCTTCAAGACAACCATTTTATAAGTTAGGATACTTCTACTACAGTCAATTCTACTGCTTGGTTTTAATTGAGGATGGGTTTGATCAGTTAAAGTGATGGCAAAAGCTTAAAGTCATGAAATGTTCTTCATGTTCTAAACGCATACTATGTTAAACTAACGTTTCGTCATCTTAGTGCCGTCAGAATCATAGTACTTGTATGCTAAATAAAGACAATGTCGTAAATTTAACCACAGGCCTCTTTACGATACCTTCCAAAACTTACTTATATGCTAAATAACAATGTCGTAAACCACAGGCCTCTTTTACGACACCTTCCCAAACTTACCTACTTTCATATTCCGTGGCTTCAGCAGAGATATATGGCTTGCGAGAAGGAAGACTATTACTTCAAATAGTAACCCGTGAAGACGAAATATTGGTCAACGAGAAAAATAAACGATTTTGATTTTGATTTCTATATGAGTTGGTACAAGTACTTTGTACTATAGCTATAGCGTTTGTTCAGCTTAAGCCATATTGCTCTACACTGTGAACACCAATTTATACATCTTCGGTGTAATTTGTACTCAATGCTTAGATTAATTTTGAATTTTGCAGTATTTTAAGGAATAATCCACAAAAATTTAAGACAAGGAAGCAATTTCTTGTGAAATAGATCAGAATTTGACAAACGTGACATTTCATCTAATCCATCTCATCAGAAGAAAATATTCTTAGCATAAATACCAGTTTACGTTATTGGAACAACTAAGTATGCTGGAAATTGAATGTCATATTTAAAATCGACCAATTTCGCTATTCAGCATTATTCATTGCCCACATTATAATTTCGCCTATTTTCTTTGCAAAAAGTATTTAGCAATTAGTGAACTTAGTCTATTTCTTCGACTCCAATTACATTAAAGTATTGTTTAATTGACCCTAAATTAATCATTATCAACATATTCTATCTCCTGTTACACATTAAAGTCGATAGATCAGTTTTTATTATACGGGTTCATATTTCATGAATATCCGGAGATGTGTACCGAGCGAGGTTACATGCACATTATTAACTCAAAAATGTTTTTTGATAAAATCAGGGTCAACTCAGGATAATTGGTTTTGCTGGTTTGATTCAAATGCCATTGGAAAGAGGTGTCTGAGCAAGGACTGAAATAAGTTAGGAAGCTGTGAATGGTCAGATTCAAATAATTTCCCGATAACAAGGGGACTATGAATGGCAGGGAATTAGATTGAGGTAACGTCAATAAAAGGGGTCAACCGAAGATTCAATCTACAGAGCGTTAAAGGTTTCTGTTCACTCGTTCTGTTTGATACAACCACATATAAATCAATAGGACACTGTACTTAAAAATAACAAGATCCGAATTCTTGCTACATTGAGTGTCAGACAGACAAAGTGTAACAAGAAACTGTATTCATTCAATCTTGCTTTCTTAATATAGTGTAGCATCTAGATTGTCGTATTAGTCTGTGCGTGGTTGTACAGAACATAGTGAAGAACAGTAACCTGCAGTGAGCTATAGGCCACTGCCATGTAAGAAAGCTCGTTTTATATTCTATGCCTAAAGTGTTTAAAAAACCTTTAAAAAATGAGGAAAGTTAACGTATTACTAACAATATCAATTTGTTAGTCCGGCATTGTCGTGAATGTCACGAATAGAAACGATCCTGCAAACGTACCCAGGCAAATATTTTATACCCCAAGGAAAAAAATACGAGCAATGAAATCATCAGCGTTATTTAACCAAATGTATTTCTTCTAATGCACTGGAGTTTGTAAATCGTGCACACGTGTCTCTGTTGGCTATTCATGTTAACGTAATAAGATTTTGTTTGAAAACCCCTGGTGTATTACTCAGGCACGTCAAATCCTGGTCTCTCTCCTATGACCTTTTTTACTGCGATCGCCATGACGACAGTTGATAATTGTGCTTCAAATAACTTTCTATGTTACGTGATTGGCAATTTATCAGAAGCCTATGTAAGTTTTATAAGTTACCACAGGCACAAATGTACCAATCAATATACCATTGATGGTGCATATGTTACAAAATAAATTTATCAAATCACAGTAGAGTCTAAATTGGTAACTACGTAACTTACAGTGTACATATACAATGTAAATCCCAATTTTCAACACGATAACTTTTGGACAAATATCCATTTTAGATCAATAATGGTTGGATAATCGTTTTTTGTTCATTACTAGTTTCTGCAGGTTATCACATTTAGTTCTTCATTTGACTTTACTGAATACCAGTAACTGCCTTAATTACCAGGGGAAAGTGTAAGTGGTGTACTGATTAATTAACAACTTGAAGGAATTGACAATACAATGTACAAAAGGCACTATAACACGACAAATTGAGCCACAAAGTTAAATTGTAGTAGCATGGTTAACTCACTCATAATACGTTTTGTAAACATGTGTTAAAGAATAGCCATATTATCTCCATGATTGTACTATCAAAAATACAAATAGCAAGGACATACTGGTAGTACTATAGAAATGCTTGAGTCAGCGAAAGTTTGCCAATGTGTTAGTAAACTTTGGAACACCATAAACCCAGCTTCACTAAATATCACAGCATTAAAACAAAATATAACATGTTTTAATCAATATCTACTGTCAATAAGGTCAGGATAGAGGTCACTTCGTGTTAGGTAGAGAGAGGTGGAGCCTATACAACAGCTGTATCCATAATATCACATTATTTCCATGTTAAATAAAATATCGAGATTTTACATGTTCGTGTTATTTGAACTAGCAGGTTGATCACAGTTAGGTACTCTTATTATTCATTCAAGATTTACTCCCTTTGCTTTTCAGGGTTTGTAATTTTTGGCAGTATAAAATAATTTGCATGTCGAGGAGTGTAAGTTTGGTAAAAAAAAGTGTGGGGGGGGGGCGAAGGTAAATCCTTGTAGGAGTTACCGGCAACCAAAGCAGTTTGGTCAGTCTCATCAAGTGACAGACCTACCTTCATGGCAAGATAGATATAATCTAATAATTATATTGATATGTTTTCAACGAGTTGACATTTACTTGGTGATAATCTCCATACAGAGCCAGAGGCTTGTGGGGAAATTTCTAGAACAGCATTCGTCTCTGCTGAGAAATGAGTTGTAAATGGTGACTCTCGTCGGAATTCGAAAAAAAAACACCCAACAAAGTGAAGTAAATTTGGTTTAAATGTCTACACTTTCACTGTGCCTCAACAATACATCATTTGGCCCTAAAGTTACGAATTTGTGACATCAATTGCTGCTCGTATTTCGCTTTGCGATTGAAAGACGCCACAATTTAGAGACATTATATAGTATATGTGGTAGCAATTAGGCTTTTGTGCTGTAAGTAACAGCACATGCTGATGGCGACGTGACGTGCTCGCAACGCACTAGAACAAGTTAGCAGCTCTCTGATTTCCAATTTTAGTAAATCGATACTCAATTCCGATTTGACAATGAACAGTATTCACGCTTACAATGTATCTTCTAAAGACTGTCTGGCAAGGTGACAATAAAGAAGTTCTTTTCAGTGAACATTCCCTTTGAGTCTTCATTCTTTAAATCGATTAATATCATCTAGTTTATTCCCCTCAGTTTGCTTATTATTATTCTTTGCAGCACACTTTCTGGAGAAAACATGATCTCTTATATATTCCATTTCACTATCGAAGCGTTGGGGTTTGATAATCAATTGGGTCCAAGGATATAAATCGCATACAAATGCAATAAAGTCTCGATGGCAATAACTAAATGCTATGACTGTCTTGAACAACTCTAAAGAGGGATACGCTTTACATGACCATAGACACATTTACTGTGCAATGACCGTACATCGTGGAATATGAAGTATTAGAGTGTTTTTATAACAATGGCATAACATTTGAAAGTGATGGCTCGCAAAGGCCAGAGTTTGCATTAAATGTGAAGCGATTTCATCATTTGTATTCGTCGAGGACTTCTAGTATCAAATCTTCTGAGGGATTGCTAGGTACTCATATGTATAATGCCAATCGAAATAGCAGTTATCTAACAGTCACACGGGAAGATAGTTGACACCTACAGCCCAAATATGGCAATGCAGTAATTGTTTTATGCCACATAATGTGTAAAAACAGTCATACTGTGTGAAAATTGCAGCAATTGCCAACAATATTGGTACAAATAAGAAATTGCTTTAGTGTTATGAAGATCCAACGTCTTACAGGTTCAACTGCGACGTGCTGAGAAAACTTGCACACTCTTTGAATATGTTCAAACGCGCCCTAGGTTTCTTATTTCAAATGTTGGCGGAGATCTTTCATCGAACGCTTGCGCAATTAGTACAGGTTGTGTTGGTTTATACCCTCAGAAAACCAGGTGACTGTCATGAAATGTCACCGCCCAGTAACAATACCACATCTAATAAGCGTCTGTGCATGGTGACGTCATTTTCTTAGAACTACTAATAACTATGCTTTAGGTCAAATTTAGCTCGCTTGACTTAACCTATACCAGTCAACAGACACATTCAAATTACAACGTGTGTTTGAAATAAGCACATACACATAATGATGACGCATTACGCAGAAGTGATGATGTTGAATTTCAAACGTTGTTTGGTCAAAGTTTGCAGATAAGTTCTACAGTAAAGTAACTTCAGTCATGCAACATATACATGTACAATCAGATTGAATTGAATTGAACTTTATTTCACCAGAAAGTGCAAAGAAGTACATGTTAAAATCGGTGATAGGGATATTTCACGAGTACATTTAAGAATTAAAACAGAATAAAACGAACAACTATAAGATGCATTCCTGAAGGCAGTCAATGTATTTCACGAATAAAGAGTCGCATTAAGTGCAAATAAAACTGTTAAATACTACTTAAGAACCTGTAATAGTTTAACGTTTTTTTTGCAGTAAAGGCATGTCATCAATCTATCCGCGGATAGCTTTGACATCGTGTGAATGTCAATCTGAACGAACCATTCCTGAATGGTTTACTTCGTCAGAGACTGAAAATTACTTACGCACGACGTGACTGTTAAGTCAGGGATCGATTTACATACTTTTCTCAGTATCCCCACGTTGTGCTAAGTGCTCTGGGCAGTAGAAAGGAATTTGCGTTCCTGTGCCTTGCAGATGCCCGAAGAACGTCAACCAATGAATGTTAAACATAACATTCCTGATAACGTTTGAATTCTTAATACAGCATCACTACACGAATTGATGATTTGGTACTCTAAGAATCGTGACAGATCTTCAATAAAACGAATTTCATGAAATCGACGTGTTCGTGAACATATTTGAAGAGTGCGTGAATGTCCACCAAATCAATAAGATATGAATTACATGTTATGTTCTTGTTATTTTTAAAGAGATACAATGAGGGGAATTTGGAATGTTTTGAGTACTCAGACTACTCAGACTTTTTGACTTGTTTTGTCGAGAAATTCCAGTTTATCTAATTTAGAAAAATGATCGCAACAGCGTGAAACAAAAAATAGGATTTTGAAAAATCTCGGCAATGCATTCTTACAATTAGGTCATCTGCATAATTGCATTACTTTCATATTCCAAGCCAATGCTGAAATTATATCGGCATAACAAGACAAACGTTTGTTTAGTAGTTGAGTAAGCAAGTCGCTTCCTCCGAAAAAAGGTTAGGAATCACTTACCATAGACATACCACTGAGTTTAACAAGAACATACACTTCCTTTCTATTTTTCAGTGAACTTAAAAGAAGTATGCAATTATTCTACCACATTTATCACAGGCGTTGAAGGTGAGGTTCGATTTCGACTGGCCCGAGAACATATGATAAATTGTGAAGCCACCCTAGAAGTGCCAACAGATATGAAAATGTCGATGGTGTTTAAAGAGTTTTATCTACACGCCTCAGATCCTTCATTCTGTGACGATACATGGGTAAAAGTGTACGACGGACCACTTGCTCAGGGTGGCAAAGAGTTGACCCCACCGAGGGGACTTTGTGGTGACGATGACAGCGGTACCCGATTACCGGGACGCATGTACACATCAGGCAATTCATTCACAGTGTGGCTTGGAAGAACTACAACCCGCAGCGGAGGTTCTATGGAGTTCAGATTATCTTTCTTGGTGTTTAAAACTTATTCAGGTATGTTTGTTCAAGTTTTGTAGTTTGGACAAGAGTGTGCCGATTACATTGCATTGTTTTAAAACACAAATGCAGAAACAACGTTACAGTTAACAGTTATAGATTAAGAGTTACTGTCGCCAATATGGGTGTTTGCGAACAAGGATCGGGCGGTTATTTGCACAACGCGAGGAGGTCCAATGGTATCCCATTCCGAAGGCGTAAACTCCACATTGGGGCAGCTGCATTGGGGGTTGTGATATTTTATCACATGCTGCATAAATGTTTAAGGTGGGATATAAGTGTATCTTGCAAAATCGGAATGTTTAACGAAGCGGACCTACTGCATGTATTTTTCTTTCATATTTTATGTCAGCAATATCATATGAGCTTCACCTGCCCGGCAAGTATTCCAGCTTTTCCTATCTGAATTACAAGATTGCTTACGTATATTGAGGCATGTAATAGAACACCTTTCGCACTTCTACGATTTCTTTTATATATATAATATGCAAAGCCTCTCCAAAGCCACAGAGGTGTCACACGACTTGGTGATCAAGACGTAAGGATGACAGTGTCGTTTTGGCCACGTGATCAAATGATGAGGACGAATCGGTTTCTGTTTAAAAACACCGATTCTTCATTCAGTGCAATTTTAAATTTTACTAAAACCTGTACATGATTTAGGAGCCTGTAAATGGGACTAACTCCAGCTGGTCTTCCATTAAATAAATTAAATAGATAAATGATGTGCAATCCAGGTACTACATAATTTGTCTGCCTGCTGCCATTTAATATTAGTTTGTGAGGCTTACGTTTTACAATTTGCTTCCAAATGCATATTTTATTTCAGATGGGAAATGTTTTCTGTGTGAAAACTCCAGCGTTGAGATGTGTATCGACCCCTCATTGGCTTGTGACCATAGATACACGCATTGCCCGGATGGAAGTGATGAAGATGAACAGATGTGTTACTATGCTGATAGTACGTAAGAATGTCAAGAAAAGTCTGAATTGATTACAATAAAAGTCATGTAAAAATATTGTATGCTTTTGAAAATATAATTTGTATATTTTGAGAGAAAATAACCACGATTTAAGCCTTGTAAATTTTCTCCTTTGTTTTCCGTTTTCTACTTATGTAGTAATCCCAGTAACGTCGTGTCACTTTGCTGGCCTTTTCCATCATCCCTTAAATGCATTCGAATCCTATACATACATAATACCGTAGCTTGAGAGTACAAAAAGCGCTCGCGCTCCATGTAGTTTTCTGCTCTGCACAGTAGTGTTTTTTAAACCGCGCAAAGCTTTCTCTGCCATCTGTTTTTTTTGTTATTCTCTGCAATGAAAGAACATCTGTGAACTAAATTTGAACTCCTCTGCCATGGTATATAAGCTTATGAGTAATTTCATCGAGATAATACCCGTTACCTAAGACAACTCAAATCATAACTATACACCTAAGCAACATCATCAGCACGGCATGTTTGCAAGAATGTAATAACTATTTAATCCGGAGAATCAAAATATTTGGATAAAGGTAGATTGGGCAACATTCAATGGAAAATTGTATTTCCAATTCCTTCAAATTTTCATACACAGAGCAAATGACGTATGACACATAAAAATAAAGTTAAAGAAACAGGATATAACGTAAGTTTTTTTTATTAGAAGTCATGGTTCAATAATTTCTTAGAAGCCTATGCAACACAAAAGTAGATTTTGCATTAACATTATATGAAGTTTTAAGATGCTGGACTATTAAAAAACTTTCTTAATCGAGGAATCTTAACTCATTTTATTTCTTCAAAACGAATGTGACCTTTTGACCTTACCCATAATGGTTCTAAATATGATAGTGAATGTGAGGCTACCTATTCCCTTTAAATATATTTTCATTCAGATTGAGTTCATTTTTTATTCGTGAGTCCCATTCCAATGGTTTTACGAATTTGTCATTTTGTTTCTAAATCCACTTTCTTCTGTTCATTAGATTCGACGGACGATGCATCGAGCTATGAAATGGGAATGCGAATTGCTAATATTATCGGGATTACAGTCGGCGTTGTTATATTCCTCCTTGTTATTATTCTTGTTGTGACCTGTTGTTGTCGAACTACTTTAAATACTTTACCCTCAAACACTTATCACCACCGAGCAGTTACCTTTGCAAACAATAACAGTGAAATTTCACCGTGTATGTCACATCCACCGACGATACATGAAACGCCAACGATTCGAATTGAAGAGCGACAACAATGCATGAACCCGAACTCTCAACGACAGCATGGAGGATGCAGACGATCGTATAACCCTTCTATGACAACGGTGTCGGAGGCTCGAAAATATCAAATAACACGGCCCCCACCGCATTACAGGACACAGTCATATTAAATAATGATGCAAAACATATCTAGGCAAACAGGGTCATTCATGTCCATATGTAAATATGTTATTTTAAGTCCGTACTGTTTATTTATTTATTTGTAGGCATATATGTGCCGATGAGAGGCCCATTATTTTATATTAGATACCTGCATAGTTGCTTGTTAAAATTTGTATCGCATCGTGTGCCAAATTACAATTTTGCGATTAACGAGAGGCTTTCAATGTCAAACGATCTTTACTGCAAACCAGTTAATAGGAGGGGCGGCGTAAATTCATACGTTTTACGTAGACACAGTGACGTATTTTGTAACTGATTATCCACGATGATGTCACTGCAGTGCGACTGTAGAACTTTGACATTTTATTAGTGACGATAATATTCACTTCAAATGCAGAGAATGGACCACATTAATCACGATGCACTGAGGTTTTCCCGAACAATATCATTTTGATGAGTTTATCAGGTATACTATATATTGAAGTATTTCACAACGGTGATAATCTTCGATGGAACATAATATATATGCATTTTTGGGCAGGGAACAAGTTTAATTCAGTGGTCGTTAATTTGTCCATCCAATCTGTTCCAAGTATTACATACGGAACTGAATGTGACAAAGCATTATCATTTGGTTCGGATGGAATCCACCTCAGTCAATGTGTGATCTTTCACCTCAATCTGGAAATGATATCATTAACAATATATGAACTAGCGCCAAAAATAAGATTTACCTATTACCTATGATAAGATCAAGTCTTGATGTGGATTGCTTACAAAACTGAAATTGTCTTACAAATTAACAATTAATCAATTTATAATGAGACGTCAGACGTCTAAGAAATTGAAAGAAAAGACAAAGACGTAAACTTTGTCACTGTGTATTGATGTAATAAGTGTCTTTTTAGCTCCAAACCTGGGCTGTAGAATGGGCTCTGTCTGTTCGTACGTCCATCCATGTCTGTGAGACTGTTTATGTATGCGCGTCTGCAATTTGTACATTACTTTAATGTCTGACAGCACATGCTATTTTTATTCTAACTTGTTACAAAGGTGATGTATTATAGGGGCATATGGTTGTTACTTTCTTCTGAAGCCTTATGACACTTTCTTTGTTAAAAGCAGCCATTATAGGCCTAGTACATGTATATACAAGTTTACAACAGTTTATATATATGTAAATATATATATATATATATATATATATATATATATATATATATATATATATATATATATATATATATATATATATATATATATATAAATAATATCATGAACCATACAGTTCTAACCCAAATATTTCGAAGAGACTGAGCTCCTCTTCATCGGTGGGTCTCCAGTTCTGTCAAACAAGTCAAGTTCTGTTGCACTTTAAATACTGAAGACAGTGGTTATTGTCATGCAAAATAGTGTTCTTGTCTTGGAATGGTATGAATATTACACACAGCCAGCTGTGGAGTACTGGTGACTACTGGTTGCTATGTTACTGTTTTCTATTGATGCCATTGGTGAGTGTATCTAGTTTTTTTATCCATAATGATTCACGTAGTTGACGGTAGGTTTTATCTGGTGTGTAGAGTTTTTCAATTGCTATGATTCTAAAGTGTTTGATTGAGTGAGATGGTCCATTGAAGTGAATTGGTACTGGTTCATATTTATTGTTTTTCCTGATTTGTGATAGGTGATTCTGCATTCGTGTGTATATTGTATCACCGGTCTCTCCTACATAGACTATTTTTTCGCAATATGAGCAACGTATTGCATACACCAGGTTTGCTGATTTGCAGTTGATATGGTGTATTATTTTATAATGCTGTGCATTTGGCCCTTGAAATGTGTCTGTCTTCTCCATGTAGGGGCAGATGGCGCATCGTTTGCTCTCACATGGTCTTGATCCTGTTGCTTCTTTGATGAATGCTCTGTGATGTTTACTGTGGACTAGTTGTGAACCGATATCTCTTCCTTTTCTCCAGGCTACCATGGGTGGATTTCTGAATGCTTTTTTGCATCTTTGTGATTTATGTAGAGTGCGCATGTTGTTTGTGAGTATCTTTGGTATATCTGGGAGTGAGCTGCTGTATGTGATCGGGAAGATGACACGGTCTTTGTTTCTGTTTGGTCCGTTGTTGTCTGTGGGATGTATTAGATTTCGTCGGTCAAGTTTGTCCACTTTCTGTATCTGTGCGTTGATGTGAGTTTCTTTGTATCCTCGTTCTTTGAGTCTTCTCGTTATGTTTTCTGTCTGTCTTTTGTAGTACTGTGGCTTCGAGCATATGGTTTTCGGAATTATAGCTAAGGTGTATGGTATTGCTTTCTTGACATTGATTGGGTGGTCAGATTTGGCATGGAGGTATTGAAATTTGTCTGTTGGTTTGGTGTATACGTCCGTGGCTATGTGTCCGTCTATTATGTGTATTGTGACATTGAGGAACTCTATGCTGTTCTTTGAGTGGCGCATTTCAACCTTGATACGTGGATGTATGGTATTAGCTAGCTTGTGGTATTGTAAAAGTGATTCTTCTCCATGTGTCCAGAGTCCCCAAATGTCATCGATGTATCTCCATTGTACTAGTGGCTTGTCTTGGCTTTTCTGCTCTAATTCTTCTTCCCATGTACCCATGTATGTGCATGCAAAGTTTCTGCCCAATTTGGAACCAATTGCTGTTCCCTCTGTTTGCATATATTGTTTGTCATTGAAGGTGAAGTTATTGTTGTCCAGGACCAGTTTAATCATCTGAATGACTTCATTTGTTGGTGGGTTTTTGGTAGTTCTCTCATCAAGTGCCTTTTCACAAGTTTGAATTGCCTCTTCTCTTGGAACACTTGGATATAGAGCTTTGACGTCCATACAGTACATTATGGTATTGGGTGGTAACGGTTGTGGTATTTCCTCGTTTATTCTTTGTATGAAGTGTTGTGTGTCTCTGATATATGTAGGTTGATTTTCGACATGGTCATTCAATTGGTCTTCTGCAAACTCTGCTATGCCTTCAGTTGGATGTCCCCTTCCACTTATTATGGTGCGCATTGGGTGTCCTTCTTTATGCATTTTGGGATTTCCTGATACTTTTCCTGGATTTGAATTTTTTGGTTTCATGTATGTTTTTTGTTCCTTTGTAATGTATGTTTTTTGTTCCTTTGTAAATCTGTATATATATATATATATATATATATATATATATATATATATATATATATATATATATATATATATATATATATATATATATATACAGATTCTACGTTATTCGTATCTAGAGGTATGACCTTATTGTTGGAGATATCATCTTTATACTGACCTTTGCAGTCAATATCCATATCGATCATTTTCTTGAATTCCACGTTTTTTTATTGTGTTAAGATGGACATAAAGTGAGACATTTCCAGACACACAAGTCTTTCCATCTAGTATGTAGGCCATCTGTCGCAAATGTTCTGCTTTCACATCAACTATACAACACGTGGAGCCAGATATCTTATTACACTGACTGCATCTGTATAGTCACACACTGACCTTGACCTAGAAGGTAAATTGTCGAAATGTAAGTATTCTTTGCGTTCAGAGAGAAGAGTATAGGCGATTTGTGCCTATGAACACGTGCATCTCCTTAATTAACGAGTTGGAGTTTTGCTCATGTCGATCAAATCATGGAATTGCGTGTGCTAAATATCAAGTTTACATCAAATCGAGAGGAAACGGTTGCATTAACTTCCTATGATTTTAGATTACGATTTTTTCTTCTTTTCGTTAATTCTCTTGAATTTGGACAGTGATATACCAATTCGAAATGTAAATGAGTAAACCCCCAAAAAATAGATGGGCAAGTGTGCTAAATTAAAGTTTGCACAAAATTAACATAATAAACATCCATATAACTTTCTAAAGGATATATCAAATTTGAAATAAGTCTGAACGGCAATACATATTAAATGATTCAATTTGTACATTCTTTGCGATTAATCTGGATTCAATAATCGAATATTCTATGTATTACATGAAATGTAGTTGGTGCTGTGTCTTCAATGAAAATTTGTAGGTTGGTGTGGTAAGATCACCAGCAAAACCACTTTCTAGTAAAATTATATACATTTATCAAATGTGCCTATACAGTGAGTTGTGTGAGTGATATGAATATGTGAAAAAAAATGATTTATTGAAAAATAAATTTTAACATTTTTTTATGAAAAATAGTTACAGTTACTAGGTGGTAGCATGTACAAATATGTAGAATCAAAATACTTGCATGAACAATGATGTCCATGTATGATGGAATACATTGTATACACTATATGTCGCATGCCTGGGATGATATATATTTACCTTGAAGTTGTATTTCCTGTTAACTTTTAGTGGTATGACAAACATATACAGTTGACATGAAACAAAACGTCACCTGCCTTTACAGAGATCATACTAACATTGTTACATTTTATCATTTGGATCTATTAACACTTCTATACATCATCCGGCGTGACAAAATCTGACCGACTTTACTACATTTTTATTGCATGAGCTACCATTATCTCGGCAGATCATCTCAAAATCATATACTATAGTAAATTGTAACAAAGTATACTTTTTCAAGCACATCAATGGTTAAAATGTAACAATTTTCCTAAATTTTCATCCAAAACGATAGGATGTAGCAACGTTAGTAAGATTTTATCAAATGTGACAGATGTCACCATATCATTTAAACCGCCAAGACTAACGGCTGTATCATTATGAGATTCGGTGTTCGCCCATGCATGGCGTATCATCACTGACGTTTGTATTGATATTATAACATTACAAAGTGTTTTATGTATAATTACTTACAAAATTATACTTTACAGTTTTTTTGGAGTCACAGTGTTGTCTTTTTGTACGACCAGTGATAATGCAACATTTTCAAACTTCTCCATACCTAAGAGGATTTTCACCAGTCTCTTTCCAGAGATGCAGGAAATAGACGACTTTCACCTAGCATTATTAGTATTTCAGTAATGTTTCCAATTCTTTGTTTGTGATTAATGTTCAGTGTCCCTTTGAATTTTGCGAAAGTATTACCAGATGACGAATGTGTACTTTTAAAAAGTAATCCACTGTTCGCAAAACGTGTGCCTATACCAAAATGATATTAATATAGAAATGATAATATTTAAATTGAATGTGAGCGTTTTTCTTAACTGTTTGTTTTATATTATCTTTATGGTCATCGTGACCCTAAACTTATACTTCTACATTTGAGATTTATTTCATGTCAACATTTACGGTTTAAATCGCCAATAGAAATTAAGTAGTACTGTTTAATTTACATATTAACTTTTATTCAATGTACACATTTATATTTCTTTTCACATAGTTCACAATGAGCTAGAATTGTTATTTCATCTACACCATCATATATGTGCACTTTGCTGAACTCTGTGCCTCATATATGCTCTTGCAGGGAACTCTTAGTGAATCAATAGGCTTGGTAGAGTACCATATAATGACCATGTATGTATATATTTGGATGGGCATATAGGTTTGAAAGCTATCAAAATATTATTTAGATAGACTATATGAAGGAAATGTATCTGGGTGAAAAACTAACAACGCAATATTTGGACAGGATATAAGAGAAAGCTGGCCTTACACTGTGTATAAATGTATTTGGATAACAGGCTAGACAGGACAGACAATTAACATTATAATGTATAAATTTCAATAGCTAGACAGGAGGGAAAGCTAACATTACAACGGGTATATTTGGACAGGTTTGACAAGATGGAAATCTAGCAGTTTAATGTGTAAATTGGGATAGCCATCGAAAGTTAACATTTATGTGAATTTCAATAGGCTAGAGAGTGTGAAAAGTTAGCATTACAGTGTATATTCGGATAAGTTAGACAAGAGGGAAAGGCTAGCCTCACAGTGTGTATATTTGGCTAGGCTAGACAAGAGGGAAAGGCTAGCGTATAGTGTGTATAATTGGCTAGGCTAGACAAGAGGGAAAAGCTAGCCTTATAGTGTGTATATTTGGCTAGGCTAGACAAGAGGGAGTGGGCTAGCCTATAGCGTGTATATTTGGCTAGGTTAGACAAGAGGGAAAGGCTAGCCTTACAGTGTGTATAATTGGATAGGCTAGCCTTACAGTGTGTATATTTTGATAGGCTAGACAAGAGGGAAAGGCTAGCCTATAGAGTGTATATTTGGATAGGCTAGACAAGAGGGAAAGGCTAGCCTATAATGTGTATATTTGGATAGGCTAGACAAGAGGGAAAGGCTAGCCTATAGTGTGTATAATTGGCTAGGCTAGACAGGAGGGAAAGGCTAGCCTTACAGTGTGTATATTTGGATATTCTAGACAAGAGGGAAAGGCTAACCTATAGTGTGTACATTTGGCTAGGCTAGACAAAAGGGAAAGGCTAGCCTTATAGTGCGCATATTTGGCTAGTCTAGACAAGAGGGAAAGCTAGCCTTATAGTGTGTATATTTGGCTAGGCTAGACAAGAGGAAAAGCTACCTTACATTTGTACAATGTGTATAGCTGGACAGGCTAGACAATAGGGAAAGGCTAGCTTTACAATGTGTATAGCTGGACAGGCTAGACAATAGCAAAAGATAGATTTAGCATGTACAATACAGAGAAGACATACTTGAAGATGCAAGTCACAAGTGACATAGAACACTGGACACCAAAAGAGGAATTAAACTCTTTTTTTACTGCAGATTCAATGAAGAGGTGTAAATAATTGAGAAATATCTGTAAATGTTGGTAGTACTTATCACATTAGTTGACCTCAAGAGTGTAAGAGAAAACTTATATATATATGCATCTCAGTATCATCAAGAATGTTCTCTAAATAATGCCTGACAGTCAAGAGATTTATGGAAATTATGTGTGTCCATATTGTGCAACCATTCAAATTGGCCTTTTGTGTTGTCTATTTGTCTTTTAACCACATCATGTTGGTACATATTATCAGCTGTGTCCATATCAATCACAGAACTTGGCCATGTGTTTGTTAGCCACATCATGTTGGTACATCATATCAGCTGTGTCCATATTACACAATCGCTGTACCTGGCCATGTGTCTGTTGGCCACATCATGTTGGTACATCATATCAGCTGTGTCCATATCACACAATCACTGTACCTGGCCATGTGTCTGTTAGCCGCATCATGTTGGTACATCATATCAACTGTGTTCACATCACACAATCGATGTACCTGGCCATGTGTCTGTTAGCTGCATCATGTTGGTGCATTGTATCATTTATGCTAATATCAAACAATTATTGAACTTGACCTTTATGTCTTTTTGTAAGTTAACCATATCATGTTGGTACATTGTAATATTTGTATCCATATTGTCCAATCATTCAACTTGGCAGTGTGCTGATTTGCATGTCGTGTTGGTGTATTGTATTCATATCAAACTGTCATGCCTGTTTGCCTTATATGTATGTTATCCATACTGTGATGGTGCATATAAACATTCAAAACTGAAATTGTAATTATCCCAATGTTTTTATTTTTCCAGTTTTTGTACATGCATTAATTAATTCAACATGTTTTCATAAATATGTAATATGTATATGTCATCCCCTTGACAAAATAAAAATTGAAAGATATGTTCAAAACGGTGGTGATTAGTTGTGTGCTTACTCTGTTTTACCATAAAACGGTGCGATTGATTCCCACAGACCAGAAAGTAAAAGAGAAATCCCTTTCCAGATTCAAGTTACAAAGACCCTGGGGAGTTTTCTCCTAGATGTATGGCGTCAGCATACATTTTACAATTCATGCATGAGTGTTCACCATAATATTTGCCAAGCACTGCTGATTACAATATATACAAATGTATCTAATGAAAAGTCATAATTTTGAAATTTCATATCTCTTATCATATGAACATGTTCTGATTATAAAGAGTTTGTGCCATTAAGTTTCATGCACATGTTTCTACACCTGTTCAACCTCACAATGGGACAATAACAACATGGCTAAATGTACACGTCTAATTGTACACACCTCTCAACCTGTTTCTGATAACAAAACATTTATAATGATGTGTCCTATTGTACACATCTGTGTTCTAGTACTTCCAGCACCAGTTTACATTAATACATATCTGTCTCATGATGAATATTTTCCACAGCATTCCTTATTTTTACATGTCTATAATAGAATATTTTCAAATAGACATATCACAACTGGTTTAGTTTAACCTTGAGGGTGGTAAAATCTACCTGAGTTCCAAAGGTATGTTACCAGGGTTCCCATCAAAATGAGTGTACAAGGTATGGCAATCTATGAAAAGTTTACAAGATTTACTCAGTCTGTTAGCAGAATTCTTAAATCTTAAATCACCACCATACCAATAATACATTTGTCTTCCATCTACCCATACCATATCTATTCTGATATGATTTGTATGTCAAAATAACTCGGACTAGGATCCCTTAAGTCTTCAGTTATCTTATTCATTTAAAGGAATCCTTTGTTGTAGTGCCAGTCATGCTGTTTTACTCAGATCTCATACTCAGCACTGCATCAATCAGTCTTTGGTCAATGTTACCATCAAGCTCATCAAACCTGCATAAGATATTCAGTTAATCAATACTTGTAGTGTCTTTCAAAGTAGTGTTTGGACAGGTACTGCAGACATTTTAAACTGGACATGACAGAAGAAGAGTCATAACCTACTACTGCAGTACAAGCCCATGTCAGATTAGGATTGTTTTATAAATATTTGGTATGTAAAACTGTTGTCATGCAAAGCTATAGAAAACGTTGGTCCAGAACAAAAGAATGACCCTTTAAATATTCTAAATGGCTCTAGTGGTAAGATACTTAGTAGTAGTAATCCATGGGATTCAAACATTGAGGTTTAAGACTCACAATGGTAACACTGCAAGGAAAGGTAAGGTATAAGTGAAATATGCTCCCATTTTCTATTTTCATACCAAATCAGTAATCTACAAATATCTACACTGATTATCATTAAATCGGAATAAAATTGTGCATGTAATAATGCTCATGATATCATTGAAATAAGTGAAATACAGTCAATTTTATCTAACCTTGCCGAAACAGTGTCTGTCAATGTATTTTATCTTGGTTCATGCTGTAGATAAGGACAACATTTCAGACATGCTAAATCATTAGAAATGAAAACAAGATACAATTAATTGTGATACATTTTTACTATCTGGCCAACTGCAATAGACTACATGTATACATTTAACCAGACTTCAAAACACTTTAGTGGTAGAAATGTGTTACAAAGCCTTGCATCTTATTTTCATTTGTAAAGGGTCTATTGAAGTGTTGTCATTATCAAAAAATATTGCAAACCATGATAAAAATACATTTGTGACATACAGTGTCAGCAAGGTTGGTGAAATTTGCTGTAAAGATTATACGCTGCATATTATCAACAATACAATTTGAAGGTGAGAAAATAAGTTTGATGTAGTGTATGCACTACTATGTGTATAATTGATATATGTGTAAAACTTACTGTGACAGTGGTGTCTTCAGCAGAGATTCTACAGATGTAAGTGATGATGATCCTGGAATACCTAGGGCATCTAACACATTGCACAAATAGTCTGTGAAAAAGAAAATAATGTTTGATAATCATGTTAGAGAATTGTTCCAGTGGTAATGCTGCCAACCACTTTTCCACACTACAGTGCTTATTTGGAACTCCTTGCCTGTTTACCTTTGTGAGCACAGCACTTGTTTGTGACATCCTATATGACACATAAGCTTGGTTTTGGCCTACTATAGCATATACCTTTAACACTGGAAATAAACCAAGTAACCTGTCAACTTTCTGGACTAGACCTGAGTTTGTTCATAGCAATATCAGAAGCATCAGGACTATAATGGAAAACACGGACTGCAATGGAAATAAGTATCATTTGTGCTCGTGTTATCCAAGACAGTACTCATATATAATATATGTTAGTATATCTTTTTTTTACTAAAAAAAGACATCAATCTATAAAGCAAGTTAACAGTAATACCATATTGATACTGGTTAGCGCCCTCACACAGGCAAGCGTCAATCAGCTGTGCATCAGTGGAATACAATTTGTACTCACCTTGTTGCATTCATTGATTATTACATTTATAAGTCGGAATGGTCACAACAATAATTGTTATATTTACCTATATCTGTAGTTAACTGTTTTGTTCCTTGTACTGTAAGCTGTGAGATCATAACGATCTGTTCTACATATTGATGCATGGTGGCTCTTGCAATAGCACCAATCCACTGGTCTACAACAGTCTCTTCTTCATGGGCACCTGACAGAATGAGTCAACATATAAACAGAGCTTTTTGATACATTCAGATATCATTCCAAATATTGATGGTTCCTGCCCAGTTACAACAGAGATCTTTATTTTAATTAGTTGAATTCACTTCTCTTTTCAGTTTAAGCAAGAGAAAACTGTGTCTTTCTAGAAAGACTGTTCTGTACGCTCTTTGTCTTGGTTCAGGGGAAATGAAAGATAAGTACCACTTCATCTTTGATTTTTTTTATCGCAAACATCCTACCTTGTGCATCAGGAAATGGTAGTTTTCCATTCTGTAGTGCTTTCTCTAAGGCTGTGTTGTCTTGTGTTGTAAACGATTCTAACTGCTGTGGTAACGTCATCAAGTACTGACCAATCTGATAATAAAGTCAAATGCATGAATTTGGGTGAAAATGACAAAACCAAACTTCTTTACTATGTAACACAAAGCAGTAGCTAATAACTATTAGAATGAAAAGTTACGACATATATCATTCCTCAGCCTTATACTTTATTGCCCCACCCATCCATCCATCCATCCATCCATCCATTACAGCCATCCATAAATTAATCAACCAATCAGTTAGCCAGGTTAAAGGTCATTTGTCAAACTAGGGGTTAAAGGTTATATCAACATGTAACTCAACCTTACCTTTGTTATATACTCCATGGGTGACATACTGAAAGCTGGTAAATCAGTTGTGATTGCTGCACCACTGGCTTCTGCTGACCAAACCTACAAAGTTAGAATGAAAATAAGAGTTAAAATGTCTCAACTGGTATATTAACCCTTTAATGACTTGGTTTCTGTACCTCTATGTAATTACACCCAATATATAGAGTTTCAGGACAAATGGTAGAGGTCTCACAAAGTATTCAGATATGATACAAAATGATAATTATAATGACGCAATATTTCTGGCTAGTCTCAGTTACCAAACGTCTTTGCACATACAATTTTCAACCATCTTTATCACTTTGTGTTGGCTCAAAAACATGCATTCAAGTATGGCTCAGTATGTATTTGTGTATGTGTATTCTGTGAACCAGCTTAAAATGGGGGGTTCTGTTACAGACTACATTGTATGTGTCACTTTAATGGCTACAACCTAAAATAGATGGGGAATAAATAAAATCAACTTACTTCAAAAGTGGAAAGATCTCCTAAATGTACTTTGAGTGGATAGAAGACAATATCAAAGGCAAACTTATGGGTTTCTTCATTCACTTGCTCCACCTGATTAATAACATCCTTTAAGATATTAGCTTGACTTTCTGGGAAAAAGAGTACATATTTTCAATCAATCAATCAATCAATCAACGTGTCAATCAATCAATCAATCAATCAATCAATCAATCAATCAATCAATCAATCAATCAATCAATCAACCAACCAACAACCAACCAATCAATCAATCACCCAATCATTCAATCAATCAATCAATCAATCAATCAATCAATCAATCAATCAATCAATGTGCCAATCAATCAACCAACCAACCAACCAACCAACCAATCATCGCACAGATAATCAATCCGTTATTCAGTATTATGGACACTGGCTTTATGTACACACTATACACATTTATAGTTGTCATGTCAGGCACTAGAAAAGCTACATAACAGTCAAAAAGAAAGTCTGAGATTGCTTTATAAAAATAAGTAACATTTCAGCAAGTGTCTCATACTAGATATATACTAGATACATGGACTTGGATCCTTTACAGGGCTGAATTATTGGTAAAATTACCAGCTCAATTCAATGTTACTTAAATATGAAAAACATATTTTACTCTTTGCAATGTGATTCGCCATTACCTTCTCAGCCCTGCTGTAACTAAATCAACAACATAATATCGTCATTCTGATAGAGGGACTATGATAACCTTTGACCTCAAACACACATGGTATGCATACATAACCATCAAAGAGACGTGTACATCTGAAAATGTTGTGATGCACATGACATACCACATGTGTGGAATTATTGTAAAATGCCCAAGAGGCATACAGTAATGGAATGAAAAATAAATCGACACATTTTGTTCAGTAGGGACAAAAAAATAAAAACGAATTACCCCCAGAGGACTGGTGCTAATCTAGATTAAACATATAAATATGGAACTCCAGTTACACTTTCATTAATTCATTTTTATCGTTTTGTTGTAGCACTTTTTGCCTCAGATTTATCCCTTTTGAGCACATTTCCACTTTTATTGTAGTAGACCTATTATTTTGATAATTTTGTTTATCTTACTCACTTCCATTTTGTTCACTTTATTATTATTTTAGACCCTGAAGAACACCTCCTGTGAGGTCGAAATGTTGGTAATAAAATCCACTTTTTTCGTATCAAACCCTGAAATATGTTAAGTAGTAATACCTACCTTCTTTAATGAGAGTCAGAAGTTCAGCAAACTCTGCATACTGAATCGGATCAGATTTAATGAGATAATTATAATATTTAAATGGATTCGTATTATGTTCTAATAAACTGTAATAGAAAGTAACATAATAACAATTAGTCAGAATGTTAGAAAATTCGGAGAAGAAAGGACTTTTATTAAGAAATGGTTTTCATAAACACAAAAATTGATATTCAGTATCACTGTCTTACAAATTAGTTTGACATCTCATGGGGAAGGTTGGACACACCTACTGATATCAAGAACTCATTTTCATGAATATTAAAACAGAAGTACATTAAAAATCTGTACTATACTATTCAAAGTCCATTTTCTAAATTTTGAGAAATTTGGCAAGAATTGTAAACAATCCTAGACATTCCTACCAAGTCAAAGGTCAAAGGCCAAAATAGCTTTGAAAGAAAATTCACTCAACGTGGGTGTGGACACTTGAATTGAGTTTCTTTTTTCATAAGTCTTTAAGATATTGGATGAGTTGAGAATTTCTATGTAAACTCATAATGGTTGACATTTGGTTAAATTTGGTGGATAGTTGTGATTGGTGGTTTACCTGTCACTCATAGTGGTAATACTTCTTGGAGAATATGCCTCAGTCAAGAATTTCCCAGCATGCTTTACAATCTCATTACAGAGTTGACCTTCAATGTTCTCTATCTGTAGTAAAATATCTCCTACAGAGAAACAAAAAAGTTGCAATTACTGATACAGATGTAAAGTTTCCATTAAAGAAAAAGAAAATACTGTTATTGATGGATGGATAAAAGAATAACACTCCAGAGAAAATTTCAAAAAGGGTAGTCCATTCTCAGTTGTATATGATGAGTTGACACATTTCTTATACTTCCTGTTATTCTCATCTACAACACAAGAGGGAGCTGTTTACTGACATGTTGTATCATCACGTCAATTGTACCTTGAGTATGGAGTTATATGTAGAGTTGAGGTGATCAGTCACCTGACTTAATCATACAAAATGATTTAAAAGTCCTGATATTAAGCAAATCTTCTCAACCTCTTATTAGCTCAAGTATAGTTTCCTGTGGGTACTGTATCGATCTTGCTAGTTCATTACCTTTCGGTCCGAAGGCTATGTCTTGTAATTAAAATGTACCAAACAATCACGCATCATTCAGTCAACAGGCCCTATGGCAATGCTTATATGGGAGCAAATACAGCATCACTGGACTGTGTTACGACATGTACAGTTTCTATAGCAACATTTATATTGTCCACTGGCAGTGAATGTATGCCTCACTAACCTGAGTTGTGTGGACATTGGGCACTATGGCAACACTTACGCAACACTTATAGAGCCCACAGGCAGTAGCCTGTTTACAGTGCTAACAGTATATTCCGTTCAATCTCTCATACTTTATGCTTGTAACTAGAATTGCAAAAGGCAGTGTTAATAGTTAGAAAATATCCACTCAATCAGTTTGTTTGTCATTATGGGGTATTCAAATGTATGCAGATGACAGATATGCAAATGAAGAGTATTCATATGAACACACATCTCAACTGCATGTGTTCATCTGCATACAACTCATTTGCATGTCTGTCATCTGCATGCAGTTGACTACCCCATGGTGATGAACAAGCTGATTGGGTGAATATTTTCAAACTGTATTAACAGCTTTTCGCAATTCTACTTACAAGCGTAAGGTATGAGAAATTGAACTAATATCCCGTAAGCGCCGCAAACTGGCTACACAGACAGCAATACACATCTCTAACTGGTCAGGAAAGTATTGTGGATTAATGGCCTTGAATGACTGAAAGTTTATATCATGACATGATGTCAACAGTAGCAGAGAACAAATGTGACTAACCACAAGTCTGTATTATACGTAGTGCATGTTGAAACTGTTCCCAATCTTCTGTGATCTCTGAGGATGCTGATGACGGCAGTGGTGAATCAAGTCCTGCTTTGGCTCTCAGATTGGTCAATACTCGGTTGAATTCAAAACAGTAACTACCAAATAATGCCTGAAAGATAAAATCACACATCAAAATATCGAAATTACAGCGTTCTATAGTCATTTATAATACCACAAAGATCACTTTCAGTTGTCAAAATAAGTGAAATTTACAAATTTTGAAATGAGGGATGTTATCAATATTTTGGTGAGGAATAGTAACACAACATTTTGGATTCAATAAGTTTTCATTGGTACAATCTGCAGATCAGGGCTAGTCAAGAAATACATTTATTTTCCTCTCAGAGACGTAGTAAAGAAGTTGTAACTGTCATAAGTCTGGTTTGATGTGATTGTACATGTACTATCTGGACAAAATAGACTGTCTTTCTTGATCAGAAATTTGATACTACAAGGCTACAGGGTATCATTAGTAACAGAGTAAGACATCCATACTAGTAATCTTATTCTTAGCAATAGCTATAATTTTGTTATCATAACATTAAAGTAATTTGATATTTTCACTAGACATACACATTATAGTATGAAAATGCGTAACTGAAAATATTCAAGTGTAGAATCTAAAATTAAATAAAGTTACAACTTAATTGTCATACCTTAATGGCTCTGATCAATCCCATGCTTCCACAGCCTTCAGTTAAAGTCATACACCTATCAACAGCCTACACAGATAAACATGTGATATAAGTTACTTTGTTATATGAAGCTGATAAATGGAAAAAAGTTACTTTTTTCTAAAATAAAGTCAGAACACCATTCAGTTGACAGTGATACCGTGTCAATTTTTTTTAAAGCTCTTTGTCAATAATTCTTACACTGCAATCAGAAACAACAACAAAAATATTTTAATAAATATCAACTTTGCGTATGTTCAGAAACAACATAATATTTCAATAAACATCAACTCTGTGTACTTTGTTTACAAGAACAGAAGCTGAGTTTGTGTTTTTTGGGTGGGTCATTTTTAATAGCTGCATATCAAACTGTACTTTTTAGTATTCTACTTTTACTAAAGCATACTTAATCATTACTTGCTGCTAACAGACCTCAAACCTGGTATTTTGGCATAACAGATTAACGGTTTGATGACATAATTAGTATATGTATACCACAAATAATATGTCAAGAAAATCCCTGCCATGTCATCAACTATGCTAATGTTGTCAGAAGATAATTTTTACTGCCATTGAAAATGTGAATTGACATTCTACTTGATCAGTTTTCAATCATTTTTTATCTCATAAATATATTTGTAAACAACCACTTAAAACAAAATAAGTTATAAACTCAGCTTGTTAAACTTTAACAAGACAATACGACTACATACCTCTTCTACAAGATTAAAGACTTTAGTTACAGACTCAGCTAGGATTTCAGCACTGTCTATCAATTCATCTCTATCCTGTAAAAAACAAAAAAAAGTTTGAATTAAAATCAAATAACAGCATGCCACGACAATGTTTAAAGGCTGACACCCTACTTTTAGGTTGTAATTCCAAAAGTTACTAGTAACCAAGTCATTAAAGGAGTAAAAAGTCATCATTCTTTTAGTTTACAGAAATTTCAGTTTTACTTTTATCTTCATTTTTTTAACTTGTTGTAATACTCAACACATCAGTTCCTTTTAATTCTATCTACCATTTTTGGTACTCCAGGCAAACTGTCATCTCCCTCCTCCACCCCACTCCACCTTGTGTCTTCTTCAGTACATTTGTTCAACTTATCAATTTTCTGCCGAAACACATTTTTGATATACTTCAGGATATATCTACCCTAAGGAAGAATGCACTTTAGGAACTAGTATTCCCGAAAAATCAAATTAGCTTGAATCACCCAAAACTTTTATTTCTAAGATGCATAGTTGAAAGAGAGATATATCTTACCAATGGTATGTCATTGAGTAGATTCAATAGATGCTGTTGTTCTAGTTCACCATATTGCAATAGGTACGTAGTGTATGGTAGATGAATGGCGTTCACCAGATCATACACATAACTGTCATAGTTCTCACCATCTGTACAGAAGTAACATAATAACAATCAATCGATCAATCAATCAATCAAAATAATTTGTAGAGCGCCAAAATCCAGGCAAAGTTCTGTTCAGGGGCGCTGGATGGTTAATCCACACCGTAGGCTTTACAAAACAAATGTGTCTTCAGTTTTCTTTTGAAACAATCAATAGTTGGTGCAAGTTTAATGTCAGTTGGCAGTGAATTCCAGAGCTTTGGAGCAGTATAAGCAAAAGAACGTCCACCGTAGTTGATTTGCTTGTAACTTGTTGTCGTAAGAAGGTTTTTGTCCTTTGAGCGTAAGGTGCGAGCTGGTATGTATACTTGTATAAGGTCGGAAATGTACTCCAGTGTAAGACCATGAATTGCTTTGTAAGTCAGGAGTAAGATCTCGTAGTCGATTCTAGAACGAACTGGTAACAAGTGTCAAGTGTGCATGCAAAATCTTGTCATTATCATCTCTAGATGACGACATATCAAAATCCACTTCAATACACTGTTATCACAGATGTTGTTAAAGGCCAGGATTCAATCCCGGGTTTTTATACTTGTATTATCTTGTAGGTGGAGCCATAATGATTACATGGGATAATTCTTTTGCTCTGGACCAACTTTTCTATAACTCAACTGTTTTTCACACCTATTTATAATTTAATCCTAATCCAAACTACGCCTTTAAACCCCAATGTTTGAATCCCATGGTCTTGAATTAGTACTATCCTATCAGTGGAATCATGGGATCATTCTTATGTTCATGACCAACTTTTCTATTGATCTCCCAGACATGTTTTCACACCCACATTTCAATCCTATGGAAATGAACCTCTCTGTTATGTTTGAAATCTATACTTACCAATGACACCTTGTAAAGCTCCTTGTATATTTCTTGAAAACCTCAGTGTTATCTGTTGTGAGGAGAATAATAATTGATTAATAATGTACTGTGTTATCTTAGTTTTAAGTTTTGTGAGAACATTAAAAGCTTGAGAAATATGTGCACTGAGACCCAGAGCTAGTTAAGATGGTTTCTGGTTACATCTCCGGGTTCATGCATAAATGTGTAATGGGCTAATGGTGGATATCAACAATGGATGGTTTTTGACTTTTCACAGATCATTCATTGAATATATATAGCGTAATTTCATCTAACCTGTCTGACATCAATGAGTACTAGTAATGGTGACTCCTGCATGGATTCAGCTAAGACAGCTGGTAATGGTGGTTCTAATCCTACCAGAGTCTGTGATAGCATATCACAAACTACTTTCACTGGATCGTCAAAGATTTGCTGACACCATCCAACCTGGACAAAATATAATAAAATAAGACTGATTTTGATAAGGTGCACATTATCAAGAAACACAATTCACACTTGTTTATTGCTAGTATACTCAAGTCAAAATTTTGTATGTAAGCAAAGAACAGTGCAAACATGCAATATTGGTAAATGACTGACCCCCTCACCCACTCCCCATCATTATACACTGCGAGATCTACCTGTTTACTGCCCACTGTTTGCCAAATGCAAATAAAGAATAGCGCATATTTGTTACACTGATTGACCCCACCCAACCCTTCCAATCCATTATACCTACCTCTGTATGCCAGGTGGACGTCAAGTGATCATAAAATGTTGGTAACCAGTCTACGAGTGGTTGCTCGTGATTGCTTTCATATTGTTTCCTCCAGTGTTGTAATAATGTTGCCTGTCAAATTAATATAATTATTCAAATATAAAGACTGTTATGACAATTTCTACAAAAGTTAAAGTCTAGTTTACAATTTGAAACCATTGGTATTCCATAATATATCATAGATATTTGCGCAGCAGAAAGATAAAACATTAAAATTTCAACACTGGGGGCGCTATTCAAGACACATTTAGCAAGGATTATTCAGTACTGTACCAAACTTTGATAATTAGCTTTTCCCACTATTTCTTAGCAGATGTCAATATATATGAACTTCTGTCTCTTTCATTTCTGATTGTTGACATTGTATGAACTCATGACCTTCATTTACACCTATATCACGGACTGTTTCTTGTACTTCTGTGATGAAAACTTTTGACCTACCTTGTGACATCTATAATAATAGTTGTACAACTGTGGAAGTCTGTTTATTGCACTGAATATGGTGACGTACTCTTTGGCTGACTCTAAATATGAACAGAGTAGAACAGAAAAACTTCCTGTAAAATACTTGTACATTAACTGTTTGTAAATATTGAATTTATTATATCCACATACTAAAGTATCTATCAGTATTTGGTAAAACATTGTTCAAAGGAATCATTTTAAGGCAATGATAGTGAAATATTTATTTTTCTATCTGCTTATTGCCACAATTCATGCACAAAAACTGTTAATATAACAAACAAAAATGTAAGTATAACTTCTCTCATGTTTTCCCCTCTTCTTCCATCCGACTTATGAACTGTTCTGAAAATCACCCTAGCTTAAAAGTTTCCTGCATGTGTGGCAGCTTGTCTTTCCTTAGATTTCATTTTTCAATTTTAATTAGTTGTTGACTACCTAGGGAGTGGTCATTGAATGCTTTTATAAACTCTTCACTATTTGTGCCGACCTAGGGAGTGATCATTCAATGTTTCAGTATTTGTACCTACCTACGAAGTGATCACTCGATGCTTTTAATCACTCGACGCTTACCTAGGGAGTTAATCACTTGATGCTTTTAATCACTCGATGCTTACCTCGGGAGTTGTCATGAATGCTTTTATAAACTCGTCACTAATTGTACCTACCTAGGGAGTGGTCGTTGAATGCCTTTATCAGTTGTGGACTGATCAAGGTTTCAAGTCGATTCTTCAGAGTTTCTAAGTATTGTGATCTTTCTTCATAGTCTCCACAGTGTGCTAGTAAGCTCTATAATATCAACATAACATATTCACGATTAAACCCCAATGTTTCAATCCCCAACCTTGGATTAAGACTACAATCTTATAATGTATCAGAGGAGTCTAAAGGATCATCTTTCGATAAGAACAACTTTTTCTATAACTCTTTGTTGCACCCAAAGTTCATTCTACTCTGACATTGGCCTTTATGTTGTGACATCTATTTCAGGCATACATAAGAAAATTCTCAACTTGTATATAATACTTCTAACATCATTTTGTCAAGGTTTACTATTGGTATACATAAGCAGAAATGGTGGACTATACATGAGTTGACTTTAATTGTGTTTTCAAATTGAGAGCAAACATGAACACAGAACCAATATTTCAGAGACTAGATTTCAAAGAAATTTACTTACCAAACTATGCTGCATTGCAAGAAGTTTCTTAGAAATCTGAATAAAACGGGGAAATATAAGGAAAAATTATAATATACATATTGAATTAAATATAAGTGTTATCTACTGAAACACACATACAGGTCTCTTTTTAAAAATCAGCATGGTTTATGTAAACTTTTAACTACATCACTGTCTACATACTATTGATGGACAATGGATTGTAACATGGCAAGACGTAATAACTATCAAGGTTAGAGAAAGTCAATAGCTAGCCTATTGATACCGAGTAGTTGTTATAATTGAAATCTGCAACAGATCATTTAAATATTTCACCTTGGTCATTTACAAAGTTTTTGGTATTAAAATAAAACATGACGTTTCATCTTAATCTAAATTTTATTTCAAAATACAACTTACAGCTTGTACATCTTGTGATAGGAATAAGTCATCAATATCTGACATTAAAGTTGTCCAATTATCTGCTTCCTGTGGATATAAAATAAAAATATATTCCAGTCATAACTCACATGGGTTTCTCAAACCACATACAGTGGAATACTTATCTTCACTTACAAATGACAGTGTCTACTTTAGTCATTTAAAAAAAAAATAAGAATGTAAATTAAAATAGAAATTTTCATATGAATCCAGAGTTCATGAACATTCATTCTCATGTAATTATCAATTGTCATATTATAAATCACATACATCATGGATTTTTTATTGACTACTTTCCATCCAGTATCTTTACATACATTACAATGTTTATGTATATGACATTGACAGTGTTATGTGTACAGCACTAGTTGGGTGTCAAATCATATATATGGTAAATAATCATTATTACCTTCAAGGCTGTAGAAGCTGCCTGCATTTTAGATTTGATGGCATCCAATTCTAACAACATCTGCATAGACTGGGCAGTATCCTGTTCAACCTACAAACATTACCAAAGTTTTAAGAAAGTAGATAAGTACTTGGAAGCTAATGAAATGTGTCCAGAGACAAATATAATCAACATTTGGTGAAATCGGATTCCATCTTAAAAAATAAATTAGTCATTCATGCGTACCCCTATAGTATATCAACTCTTTAGGTATTGCATGCTAAATCTAATAAACAGTCAACACACCTTCTTGATGTCCTCTTTGACCATCTGCATTTGTTCTTGTAGTAGAGTTGCTTCCTGTTTTACAGCTTCAATATCTCTGAGAACACGTGGTAGATTCTGGAGGGCTTGCTGACTGGTTTCTTCAATGGAATTATTGACTTCCTGTATTATAAGATTAAGAGGGAGAATGCAAAAAAATAATTGTTCTGCCACGTCAAACTTTCTAAAATATATGATCCTGCAACTTGTTTTATTCACACTGTATCTATAAATATCAAAATATCACAAATAGACACAGTGTGAGCATATCTACTTTTACTACCAAACAAATTTTCTTCGATGTTGCATTTTAGGTGGTAATTCAAACGTTAACAAATACATGATTTGAGGTTCAAAACTTTTGGCATTTATATTTTGGTTGGAGAGAGATCTGGATGGGGATATGAATTTGCACAAAAGAAATTAGCATGTACTTATGATAAATTCATAGCCAATTTTGCAAATTGCTGGATGTATACTAAAAGGTACTGACTCTAACTAACACTAGAGCCATTCTACTCTATATACACGGTACTTACCTGAATAAACAGCTGTAACTTCATGACAAGTGTGGATGCAAGTGCCTAAGTGATAAGAAGGTAAATTGTCAGTGTAACTGGTAACTGGAGATTGACTGTTTTTATTTAGATAGGGAATTTGGTATGAGTGTTAATAGTAGAGTGGACAAGGTGTCTTTATTCGGTCAAGAAAAGAAAGTAAATATTCAACCAGTGAAATGGACTATAAATTATGTGCTATTCATTCCAAAACTGGAGGAAGAAACTAAACATAGGACATTATTGCAAAGAAAGGAATAACTCATTTTTGGCTGTTAGGATCTGATGAGGTACAAAAGACTTCAAAGGCAAATTTTTGAAATTGTTCACAAAGTTAAGACCTCATGAGACTGCTAAACTCTTAGTCTCCGAGGCTCTCCATGGCACTGGATCCTTGTCCATGCTGTGGGGAAGTATTGAAAGCCAAGGATAGCCTAGTCTATATTCATTGAATGTATTCGATTCACAACTTATTTTTAAATTTACAATTTGAATATCATTTCAAATTTAATGAGTAACTCACGACACAAAACTTTACTGGTAAAATTGATTTCAGCTGTAAGCAAGAATACAAATATAACTCTAAAGTTTGAGAAAACATAATTCTTATCCAAAGTGAGGATCTTGACCTAAATGGGCCTGACATCTTTTTTACTCTGTAATAACTTCGTAACAAATCTACACAAGACTTACACCAGATACTTACATCTTTCTGCTGTGGTGAATCTCTTTGTGCCTTGAAGGCAGAATTCACCCAATCTTTGACATCAAAGCTGTCATCCAAAAACTTTGAAAAATCCTAAGAAAATAAAACAAATAGTTTGACCAGTCAATTCATATTTCAAATAACATTGTGTTTTGGGTTTTTTGTTTGTTTGTTGTTGTTTTTTTGTTATTGTTGTTTTGTTTTGTTTTTGTTTTTTGTTTGTTTGTTGTTGTTGTTGTTGTGTGTTTTTTTTTTGGGGGGGGGGGACTTTCGGTTGTTTTTTCCATCCACATTATGCATGGAGGTATAATTATGAGTTCCCTTACCAACATGGCTAGGGTAATTTTGACAAATATCCATTACAGCAGGGTTTTCTTTTAATTTCCATGGCACACTCTCTACTCACTGTTCTAGGACTACGAGTATAACTTATAAGTATATTGTATCATAGTCCTCCTTGCATATATGCATGAAATGGAGTAAGTCGTCCCTTCGAAACGCGTGCATCGTCTGTGCAAGCAGGACTAATTGCCGAATTGCGGTTGACTGCGTGTACGACTGTACTGCTATCAATATTCTCAAGCCATTTCGTACTCATCTACAGCAAATGTAAATGACCCTGAACAACACTTCACACCAGTGACCACATCGTGCCACGTTAGAAAATCACAACGATCGGCGATGTTGTTATTGTTTACATGATGGTACACGTACGTACGAATGTTACTGCTGTAACGTGTACAGTTACACGTCACTGGCAAGTATTACTGCTAGTTATTGCTGTTATCTTGTATCACTGATAATATTCAGCCTCTAATTTAGAAGTACATACCATCATCGACTAGTTCTGTCTTCTCCACAGGAAATGAACGACGATCTCTTATCTAAACCGAATAAAAACTTGAAACGCCTGGGTAGAAGTTTCTAAACGATGGAGGCCGCCATGTTGTCGATTTCCAAATCTCGCTTTTTCACGTGTGATGTGAAGCAGTGAGTTAGCAGTGCATAGCACATGTAGCAGAGGGCGTCAGAGTTAGAATATAACTGAGGTAATGGTACTGCATTTTAGGTAACCACCGGGGTTACCAGGAGTAACAGACCTGAATAACGAAGGTCGCATTTGATTGTTTCCATTATTTGTTACATTTCACATTGCAATGTATTATAACAAAAAATGTAGGTAGAATTTATTAACATATAAAATTAATGTTACCTGTAATCTTTTCTCAATTTTTGTAGCCGTTTTATGACAAAAAAGTTACAAGTGCTACTTTCAGAAATGTCATAGGCCTAGTCATCATGAATTCCGGAGAGTGAGTGAGTGAGTGGAGTGAGTGAGTGAGTGAGTGAGTGAGTGAGTGAGTGAGTGAGTGAGTGAGTGAGTGAGTGAGTGAGTGAGTGAGTGAGTGAGTGAGTGGGTGGGTGGGTGGGTGGGTGGGTGGGTGGGTGGGTGAGTGAGTGAGTGAGTGAGTGAGTGAGTGAGTGAGTGAGTGAGTGAGTGAGTAAGTGAGTGAGTGAGTGAACAAATAAATAAATAAATAAATAAATACATACATACATACATACATACATACATACATACATACATACATACATACATACATACATACATTAATTAATTAATTAATCTAATAAAAACATTCTTTTTTATTGAAATATTTCAAAACAAAATAAGAATCTAATTTATCAAAACATTCAAATAAGACCATAAATAATTTGCGATATGTCTTAACTATGCATGGAAAGATCAATTTTGAAAATGTAGTCATTACGTGGAGAGGAGGCGGAGTCAAGTCGGCTTCCAACATCCACTGAATTCGGGTAGCTCTGGATTTATACGCTGCGGGGTTTCGACACGTCTGTGGGAGAAGACGTGTCGAAATCCAGAGCTAGAATTCTGGATGTGTTCAACTTATTACACACAGATCCCACACGGCACACCCCTATTCTTGAAAATGACCCCTCCCTAACTTCAGAACCTGGGAAAGGTCACCGTTGAGATTGGTGCATTGTGGGAGCGTGCACGTCGCTCAGGTCACGCAGTGTGCATGTTCGTGTTTAGATCAACTCTGTTGTGGATTATAGAGTGTCTGCAGTCAGTTTAAATGTTTTTCAGGTGAACATGGACCGTAAACTGTATCTACAAGCCCTTGGTTACCACGGGGACCAACTAGCTGCTTTTGTAGAGGAAGAACAAGCCTTCGCCGACGAGCAAGCAACTCGACGGAGGTCACACTCGTCCTCACAAGAGTCACAGCTGGACAAGGGGGAAGGCGTAATAACTCATCAAAGGCAAAGGTACATGTAATACATTTGGATTTTGAGACGTCTGTAGAATATGAGGCCACTCGATATCAAGACTACACATTTGTGTTTAAAATTGGTCGTCTAACCTTTGGGTTAAAACATTGCAAATAGTACTTAGTAAGTTAGTAGTAGTGCATATATAAACTTTCCAGAGTTTACTTGTCATTACTTCCCCTCGTCATTACTTCATTCTGTCGAAATGAAAAAAAAAGTCGACACCCTCTACGGCAGGATTAGAAAAATGACGTCACTCGTTTACCGCTGAAATTCTGAAAATTTAATAAAGCGCATAATTCAAAGTTTCCTTCTGACTTCGGTTGTCATTTCTATGGTCATTCAGAAGTACAGCTATGAATTAAAAGTGTTACCACCCATGTACTAGTAGTACACTTTAATTAAGTTTAGGTGCCGCACCCTTTATGAAAAGTGTATTTCATAACAGAATAAACTCTTATTGCAACTCCAGTGTTGAAACATGAAAATTATATTCTGATAAATTCTATTACTTGAAGTCTTCATCAACACTTTATGTTATAACTTGCAGGTCATCGGGAACATTGCCTAGCTCATTCAAGGATAAGTTAGTGAAATTCGTGGCAAGAAAAGCTGACCTCCTTTTCAAGAAGAAAGATGCCTTAAATGTAGTAGGAGTGACACTCCCTGAAGAAGAAGAGGGGGACCTGTATGCCATCATGCCTCCATTGGAACAGTTTATGGGAGTTGATCCTGCTTTGTGTAGAAAAAGACTGTACACATTGTTGGAACAGAATGACATCATCATTGGACGTATCATAAACATGCGAGACTTTGGGATGTTTGTACGACTGCTGTGTTTGTGTGGTCACAAAAACAGACAGTGTGATAATCTAGAGATTGTGGCTCTTTGTCCAACATCTGAAATACCACGACAATCATCTCATGAAAGCCCACTCAGTAGCTATCATGTGAATGATTTACTTAGAACAAGAATTATCAAAGTGGAACCCAGCAGTGAAAAAATTCTGCTATCTTTGTATGTACCAAAAGACTGGCCAAGTCATGTGGATATGGTAAGTAACAAGATGATTTTGTTCTTTTGTACACTAAAAACAAAATATATATGTCCAGATCATAGATTACCAGTTCAACTTAATCTAACCTGTCCTCACATCTTGGTTCTCTAAAAAAGGGACTCAAAATGTACCAAAGTTGTTGGCTATATTTTTAAAAAGTAACTTTTGGTCATAACCACTTCATTTGAAGTTTGCTTTTACTCACAAAAAGCAAGCGCTAAGTGTCTGTTAGTAACTACATCTCCTTTGTTGGTCAGAATTATTCAGTATAATTAGTGCTTGGTGCAAGCAATAGCTGAACTTGAACACAGAACTTCAGTTCACCTTTGTATTGTAAATTGTGTTTGTGACTTAGGGATATCTTAAATTTTGTATATTTGCTTATCATAGGTACATGTAGCTATCATATTGACCAAATTCATGTATACACCATTGTTTTGATAGGGTATCATAAGTGAAAGTGAACTACCAGCCTACTACAAGAGAAGTTTGTTCCTTGAAGACAGTGATGACAGCTATGATAAAATGTTACACAATATTGTAGGATTTTCCAACCCAAACTGTGTGAGTTATGTAACAAACCTATTAGGATTGGATGAGAAGATACCTCCGTCGATGCTAAGGGCTCTACACAGGTAATTTTGATGCCATTGGCATGTACTTACCTAAAATCATCTGGAATCTAGGTTACACTATATAAACCTTGTGTCATTGATTATATAATGATATTGATAATCACTATATCATAGTTTTCATTGCGTCATGAGTATTCCTATTTCTTTTCTTTCATAATATGCTCCTGTATTGCACTTTACACCTATGATATTCCTGTTTTTCCCAAATTGTAACTTTTTGTGAACAAAGAAATAACACCTGGTAGAAAGAGGATTCACAAATGCATGCTATGAACAACATTGTTGTTGAGTATGGCATTAACAAATACCTATTTGGATTGCATATGATAGGGAAGTTATTCGAAAGTACTTTCATATGAATTTTTTTTCTGTATCTTTTTGTCCCATACAACCTAGTGGCAAATATCCTGAAAATGAATATTCTGAGAATCTTAGGAAAGAGCAAACACACAAATGGTCCATGAAGAGGTGAGTTGATTGTTTCTTGATGCACTTCAAACTAATATTGATAAAAACTATGATCCACATGACGAAGCCCTGACTCATACATATATTTAATCCTTTTTGTAACACAGTTTATATAAGCAAGGGCAACAAATTTCACCAGCCAATTTCTCAGACAGAAATGTTGTAAACAGTAACTTATACCCATTATACACATCAAATTGTAATATCGGTCATAATTAATAAAGCCTTATCTGTGCAAGTGATATGGTTGCAAGGATATTGAAGCTGTGTACTTCATCAAAATGAAATAAATAGGTTTTCAGGGGTGTTAATTGCATTGTTTACTTGCACATCCTGTAAAGGGTCGTAAAATTTTATGTTTTCTGTCAATTTGTATTAAACAGATGTAAGTGCCAGCCTTGGTCCAGTCGATACAAAAATAACAGCACCCCGTCGTCCCCCCCCCCCCTCCCGTTCCCCTAATTTCTGTTCCTGATATGAGATGTTAGCAATTGTCATTGTTGTATAATTTGATTTGCTAAAATTGTTCTTTTTTTCTACATATAATGTTCTTTTTTTCTACACACAGTACTGCAAAGGGAGTGACATTGTTCAAAGAAGGCGGTTATATTGAAGCAATGCAGTATTTTAATCATGCCTTACAATTGGATAAACAGAATGTGGAAGCCTTGGTTGCTAGGGGTGCATTGTAAGTAAGACATTGATTATATCATATGTGTCTGTCTAGCTAGCCATTTATACTACTTACAGACTACTTTCATCTTGTCAGGGGGCTGAACTAAATGTTTTTATGTTTGTTAAATAATCGTTATATTTCAAGTTTGCAAAACTGCGTCCTGTGAAGTTTAACGTTTCAGAATCAACTATAAGCAGGAAAACAATCTTCACTTGTGATTGGCACAAACAGAAGATATTGTGTTACACATGATACATTAGACATCAAAGATATGAAAGTCACTAGCTGTACAATTCTGAGCATTAGGTGTTTATTTACAATTGGTGCCTTACATGTACAAATGTATACTACACCTATTGTGCTGTTTGAATATTCCCAATACTTGCCTTATTTCAGCCAAGGAAAAGACGAGTGACATAATTTATGTACCTGGAACATCATTCTTTTACAAATGCTAAACACTTAGGGATGATAGCCCAATGTCAGACAAGCTGAACAAACAAACATTGCTTGTTAAGGTCAAAACCCCTCCCCTTAAACAAACATTCACAAGTGCAACATCAAAAGTTTATATACCATATAGCAGTCACACCACTAAGATCGATGTAATGTAAAAACATGATTGTAAACACATTAAAATACTACCAGAAACCCAGCACCATATCTCACATTAGAAGTAAATTTTTATCAGCTTATCAACATCTCAGTAGTAAATAGAAAAGCTGTTATTATTGAAGGAGTGAAAGTTTTCCATCGAAATTTGGTACAAATGTAAGAAGTGTGAAAAAGGTTAAGCAATCGCATTGATGCCAGACCCCCTCCCTCTAAACGAATGAAGTTCGCTTATTGAGCTTGTGTGACAATGTGCGATTGTCCCTATAGTCCGTAACATTTGTAGGTCTGCATGTCAACTTGCAACCTAATCTGTAAGGTACGCCATGACAGGGTGCCCTCACACATCGATCAACCCCTCCCACATTCTTCAGATTGATAAAGTTGTGAGAGAGGAGGCCAGTGAGGGTGGAATGTCACAACACATCTTACAGTCTACTTGCAACCAGAAGGACTGCAAAGACCAGAAACATAGCCTTCAAAGAGCAGCTTAGTTGTATGTATAACCAACATGTTTATGATATGCTGATTTTTTTTTATCATTTAGGTATGCGAATAGAGATAGTTTGGACAAAGCTATTGGTGATTTTGAAGATGCATTGAAGATTAATTCTATCCATCGTAATGCCAGGAAGTACTTATGTCAGACACTGATTGTCAAAGCCAAATAGTAAGTAAATCTACCTTAATATGTCTTTGGAGATATCTGTTTATAACACGTAATATTTGGAAACAGTCGTATGAAACTTACTAATGTTTTGAAATACCTATCGGATGTTTTAATGCTTGAGAATACTTATGCTAAATACTTATCCCATTTACACAGGCATGAAAACCCCTCCTAGAAGTCAGGACAGTTCTTGTGTTCCTGCAAACATGAGCACATCCTGAAAGTGCCATGACTCGACTTGAGACACCTATGCCCCAATGGAAGTCTCCTAAATGTCCAAAATGTATTCTGAATGCAAGTGTGCCTGAATGTGTAGCATAAACCTTCCTACATGTACACACATAACTGTCCTACCTGATGTAGGAGGTAGTAGCATCAGAGATAGGATAACTACAATGTCATGTACATTGGACTACAGCTACTGATCTGATCAATCATTGACATTGTAAATAGACATACATGCTGTGTGTCAGGCACTCAGTATTGTCAAAGAGATTTTGTTTTTAAATGGTTGCTCAATTATTTGTTTGTTTTCTTAACAGTTATGAGGATCAAAGTGATGCAAATAAAGCGATTTCATTGTATGAAAAAGTACTGACTTTGAATCCAAGTATGCAGGAAGCAGAAGAAAGTCTTCAAGATCTGCGAAGAAAACAAGACATAGAAAGACGGGTAAGCTTTCCTGAGGAAGATGCTGTATTCATATATCTCAGTAAATGAGTTTTGATAAACAGATGGGCAAAGAAAAATTACACAAATCGTGGCCTTAGAGTGAATAGGCTCATGTAAAGTGTATGTGTTTATTTAATTCTATTTACAAAAACTGTTGTACTATATTATTCCCAGATCTTTTTCAGAAAAAATATTAGCTTAACTACGTGTAGACTAGTAGTAGAGTCAGAGATTCTCAAATCAATCCACTTGAAGATGCTGACTATGAAATAGACCACATGCTTCACGTAACATGTGACATGTATGATCAAAATTCTAACCACCCTGCTAAAAATACAAAGAAAATCCTGAAATAATATAACCATCCTTATTTTTGCCCAATTTTGTAGACAGATGGTTTATTATAGACAAGGGAACAGAAGTATCCATAGTGACAGAATATATTTAAAATGTTTTACAAAGATTAAAGATAGGTTGCAGGTCAAAAAAAAGAAATCGTTAGATACTGTAGATATACCACTAAAACAGGCAGCGTTTGCATATGCATTTACAATCAAAGTCAACCATTTCGTAAGTTTAGGTTGTTGTTTTACTTGATAGATAACAACATTTTTACTGCTGAACCCAGCATGATTGTTATTGAGGGAAGTTTCAAAAGCTGAATTAATGTAAACGAAACTCTCTCTTTTGATCATAATCCTGCTGTGTTCAGCAATAAAAGTGTTGCCGAATGATCGAGGTTGACCATTGAATATATGTTATGTACAGTCTAGTCTTCTGGTGAACTCTCCCTGTTTTATTAGTAAATGTATATGCTATGTACAGTCTTCTGGCGAACTCTCCCAGTTTTAATTGTAATTATATACTGTAGATATCATACTCTCACACGTACTTTCTTTTCTTTTGTTTTCATGACTGATACCATGAATGTTACTGATACTGTCATTGGATTGGTTGACCTGAATTCCATCAAAAATCAAATCATATGGACTGGAAAATTCCAAACATTATATCACATGGGCTGAAATGTATCAAATGTTTTCACATGGACCTGAATCTAACAAATTTTATATCACATGTACCAAATGATATATATCATATGGACTGAAATGTACCAAATGATATATCACATGGGCTGAAATGTACCATACATCATACCACTTGGACTGGAATGTACCAAATGTTGTATCACATGGACTGGAATGTACCATACATCATACCACATGGATTGGAATGTACCAAACATCATATCACATGGTCTGCTGGTCCTACAACGTATATATACTGGTAACCAATTTAATGATTTCACTGCTGGTAACGTGGATCATCCATGTGAACTTTGATTTCTTGTCTTCATGTTTCATAATTTGTATAACTTTATTTACTGCATGGAAATGTTCATTTACTAATTGTTTTATAATTTGGTTAACATACGTAACTACTGTACATTGGTCCTGTTAACATCATCTTGGCATATCATACACAAATATCTCATTTCCACAATTTTGCTGTTCTTTTATTGATGTTGTTTTTGCCTGTGTGCTTTTGTCGTTCATTCATTGGGTTCTAAATACATGTATAAATGTATGGACATAACCATCCATTATTGTGGCTTAAATTCAACAACTTTTATTTTATTTTCTGTTCATTTATATGCACTTGTCTTAAATCTGGTGATATTCCATGCATTGTATTAATATTTGTATGTACTTCTTTCACACATTGGAATAATGCCTGTGATTTCTTGCACATGTCTATCGGAACTCTATGTGGCTGTTTCTATCATAACAATGACTCTTATGTGTTGATGATAATTGTCACATGTTTGACAGCAAAACTTAGCAGATAAAGCAGAAAAAGAGAAGCAGGCTACACCCAAAGAGAAGTCTTTGATGGACATGTCTAGAGATACTCTTAAACAACTTCTTAGGGCTGAAAAGGAACAACGAAAGGACAAGAAGAAAAAACACAAAGAAAAGTAGGTTTTTGTGTGAAGTATGGGGAGAGGGGTATTATTTATTCATTGAAAACAGATGTCGATGGGTTGCTTTTCCATAATTTGTATTTGTCTGTAAAGAGAGGCAGAGCAGTCTAAGGCTAGTACTTGGAGCAAACAATTGTGAACTTAATTTCAGGTTAAATATATTACTTCACAGTAGTTGATTTTCGTTATTAGGCCCTTTCCTTAGCTTAGCATGTTTGAGTATGTATAATAGTGTTAATGTGTCTATATTGTGAATATGGAGATGTGCATGTATGTATGTATGTATGTATGTATGTGTGTGTGTGTGTGTGTGTGTGCGTGTGTGTGTGTACATTGTATGTACCCGGTATGTATACTTATAGATATGTGTGCGTTTGTATGTATATGTTCTTGCTTGATATTTCCATGTATTTTTACATACATAGTGTGTATGTTGGTATGCATATACACAGGTACACACATATATATATATATATATATATATATATATGTGTGTGTGTGTGTGTGTGTGTGTGTGTGTGAAACTTCATTATAATTGATGTTGCATTACTTATTGCTTAATAGGATGAAAAAGAAAAAAGATGAGAAGTACTATGAGACTGGTAAGGAAAGTGGTAAGAGAGGTAAAAAACGGAAGAGGTCATCTTCTGATGGTCATGGGAATATTGAAGATCATGGAAAACACAAAAAGGGTAAATCAAGTCGACAACTCGACAAGATGTATGATAAAAAAGAATTGTCAAGTGATGACACTGAGTTCAAAGATGAGCAGCATCTTGAGACTTATCCTCCTAAAAAACGTCGGAAACGACAAAGATCAACCAGCAGTGAATCTGGCTCAATTATTGTGATGGAAGTAAATTCTGAAAATATGCCATATCTTCAAAGACATTCAAAGGATAGTACATCAAGTGCAAGCCATCACTCTCAAGAGAGTAGACCTGGGAAAGATTTAGCCAAGTCATGGCCAAATACAGCTGATAGGAGAAGAGAAAGTGGCAGTCAGCAATATACCATCAATGATGATGGCCGCCAAGCTTCATTTGAAAGTCGATTAGAGTCAATCTGGTACCACCAAGAGGAGACAAGACAAAAAGAAACAATTACAAAAGAACACCTGCCAGTTACAAAGAAAAGAAACTCGCCAACTGATGAAGGTAGAAATAGACATAGCAACAGACAGAGGAGTTCATCACCGGAAATATTGAGCCACTCTGCAAGACAGCACCATTATAAAGAACTTCCAAAAGCATATGCAGATGACATTGCAAGATATGAACACAATATTCAAAGCAAGAAAGACCAGGGATATGTACAAAGAATTCCATCACCTCTTGGTTCCAGCAAAAGACTAGGAGATGTTACTGATGAAAGGAAGTCAAGACGGAGAAGTAGGAGAAGTAGCAGTTCCTCTTCTTATTCTCTCAACACAAGTTATAGGGAGAAAACACAAACAATTGGAAGTTTAACTAAGGAAGTATCAGAAGGAATTTCAAGACATTCAAAACACAAAGACAGCAGAAGTAGAAGTCCAAAATATAGCTCTGATAAGATTCATTGGCAAGAGAAAAACAGAGACGGACAGCATGACAAATCAGAGATTGGCCAAGGCAAGAAAGTTTCAAGAGCAACGAGGGCCCGCTCATCATCATCTTCATCATCAAACAGATCAACTAAACGAAGAAACCATCAAAGGAAAAGTACAGATTTAGAAAAGAGACAAAGCCTTAGTTCAGAAAGACAAAGGGCGGGGAGTGATGATAGGGGTAGAGAAGTGAGACGTAGGGCCCCAGAGGAACAGTGCACCCGACAAGAAAGAGTTGGAAGCAGCCCTGAGACATCTAATGTTGGTACTAGGAGAGAAGGTAGACCGAGGTCCTCAGGGCGACAACATAGCAGACATCATAGTTATGAGAGCAGCCCAGAGATAAATAGACAAAGAAGAGAGAGTGGTAGGAGTACAGACATGAGACATGGGTCTTCAGAGGGACAGTACAACAGACAACAAAGTCATGATAGCCCTGAGAGGGGGAGACAAACACATGAAAGTGATATGGGTAGAGAACTGAGACATGAGTCATTAGAGCAGCAGCACTATAGACAACAAAGTTATGATAGCCCAGAGAGACAAAGACACAAGAGTGAAAGAGAAGCAAGACGCAGATCGTCAGAAGGACAAAAGAGGAGACAACAAAGTCATGATAGAACAGAAAGAAATACAGAGAGACATGATAGCAATGGGAATAAAGATGTAGAAATGAGACGTAGGTCCTCAGGTGATCAGTATCATAGACAACAAAGTTATGATAGCCCAGAGAGACAACGTCAGGTACATGAAAGTGATAGGGGTAGAGAATTGACAAACAGGTCCTCTGAAGGCCAGTCTCAGAGACAACAAAGCCACGATAACAGCTCAGAGAGACAAACAGGCAAGCATGACAGAGAAATGAGACGGGGGTCTCGAGAGGGGCAATACAGTAGACAACAAAGCCATGATAGCACAGAAAGACAAAAACAGGAACATGAAAGTGATAGGGTTAGAGAAGTGAGACGCAGGTCATCTGAAGATCAGTATCAGCAACAACAAAGCCATGATAGCCCAGACAGACAGAGACATAAGAGTGATAGATCTTCAGAGGAACAGTGCAGGCGACAACAAAGCCATGATAGTACAGAAAGAAATAGACAGAGTTATGATAATGATATAGATAGAGAGAGAGAAGCAAGACGTAGGTCCTCAGGCAATCAGTATCATGGACAGCAAAGTTATGGTAGCCCAGAGAGACAAAGACAGGCACATGAAAGTGATATGGGTAGAGAAGTGAGGCGTGAGTCCTCTGAAGGCCAGTCTCAAAGACAGCAAAGCTATGATAACAGTGCAGAGAGACAGCGACATAAGACTGATACGGAATTGAGACAGGGGTCTACAGAGGGACAATACAGTAGACAACAAAGCCGTGATAGCCCGGACGGACATAGACACAAGAGCGGTAGAGATAAAGAAGCAAGACGTAGGTCTACAGAAGCACAATACAGTAGACAACAAAGTCATGATAGTACAGAAAGAAAAAGGCAAAGACATGATAGTGATAGAGATAGGGATAGAGAAGGGAGGAGGAGGTCATCAGGGGATCAGTATCGGAGACAACAAAATCAGGATAGCAGCCTGGAACAAAAGAGACACAAGAGTGATAAGGATAGACAAATGAGAAGAAGGTCCCCAGAGGTAAAGTATACAAGACAACAAAGTTATGACAGCAGCCCAGAACAGCATAAACAGAGAATGAGACATGCTAGTGATAGGGAGTCAAGACGTGGGTCTATGGGGGAACAGTACACTGGACAACAAAGCCATGATAGTCTAATAGAGAGACAGAGACATAGCAGTGGAAGCAAAGAAGAGAGACGGAAATCTTCAGAGAACAGGTCAAAGAGACAATACAGTGAATATGACACTGAAGGATATGGCGATAAGCAAACGCAGAATGTAAAGTCTTATCACTATGACACTAGGACCGAAAAGAGTGATGCTAATGTTGAAGTCGAGTTACCAGCATATATGAGAAGAAGGTATGATGGTAGTGGCAGGAAACATTACCACTCCAGTGAAAGTGAAATCATTAGGGGATCAAGATCACATAATTATGATAGTTTGGAAAGTGAGAGAACAGTTAGTACTGGACTCCTCGTACATTCTGACAGACAGACATCGGCTCAAAGTCCACGATTAGGACAGTCGTTAAATACTGCCTGGATGGAAGTTATACAGCAATACGCCAGTGGCACTGAGGGCTCTGATAATGGAAATTCACCTCTGATTAAATGTGACAAAGATGTACAGTATAAGGAGAGTCAACAGTCTAGGAAACCATCATCTAATTCATGAGGAGATAATTACAAAGTAATTAGTACGTCACTCGACCATGAGGCAAGCCAACAATCGTAGACAAAAGTGTCAATATTTGAAACTTGTAAAGCCTCAGTAGATGCAACTTTTCGCTGATTTTTTTAATTTTTGCTAATTTAAAAGTACATTAAATCTTTACTGGAAATAATTCAAGCCTTTTGATTAGCTTAAATGGGCACAAGCTGAGTTTATACATTTTTGGCTGAGATTTATGTTACATATTTAAAAAGCCACTTCTAGTACTCTACTTACTGAAGCCACAAACTTGTCTGTGCTGAAGCATCACTTTCAATTGACTGAACTCAAACCTGGTTAACATACAAATGGTCCAATAACATAATATTTTATACGTATCTAAAGATGCCAAGGAATCCATACTGGGCAATCAACTGTTCCAACAATGCCCGAAGGCAATTGTTGTGTAATAGAAGGCATGCATTGAGATTACAATTATACCATAATAGTTTAAACAAAGTGTTATGTATTTTTACTTGAATGAAAGGTTTCTAAACTCAGCTTGTGTTACTTTAGCCTTATATCTTCTGGACATTTGTGGTACTGTGTACACTCATGCCAAGATTCTCGGCACAAAAGCTGTAGGTTCGATATCATTTCCATAATATGAAAAGATACCTTACTTGAGGTGTGTACTGACTGTCAATCGGTGATTGCTCTGACAAATATCACTGTTTGCCCAGGTTTCAATCCCTCGGGTTTGCGGGGGGGGGGTGTACAAACATTGTGATCTTTTGTTCCACTTGATCGGTAGTTTATTTAGTCTCTGGGTGGTCATAATCCATTAATTCGGTAACATGGAATTTGTCCATGTTCAGGGGATTAGCCTAGATACATGGTTTGTGCCGGCCAATCCCGTCATGCTAGCATGATGTTTAATTTGTTTGTCTAGAAATTGAACATTTTTTGAGATGCTGGTAGATATGATCACTAGAACATCATACATGCTTATAGTAATAAGGCAAAAATGAAAATAAATTGTGTGTTTCATGATAATCTGACCGAGCATAGTTTAAGCCGCCAACACTAAACTTTTTTGAAACATTTAAAACTAGGAGTTAAGACATTCTTTGTCTTCTTGAACTTCATGTATGTCTCTTTTCTTTCTCCAGTGATGTCTGTTCATCAAGTTATCACTGAATAGAAGGGATATGCTGACTGACATTTCGGTTGATTTTGGGTCGAAGCAATATCTTTCAAAAATAAAGTAAAATAAATCCTGACCTACCTACCCTATTTTCTGAGGCCATGTTATCGGAAACACACAGTTATTTTTTTCGCCTTATTCTTGATGTTATTATATAATATAATATAAATAATAATTAAAATTGCCCGGTAAGAAAAATATAGTTACTTTGGCTTGGATACCTTGAATTTCCAGAATATTATGTAGGAATTATATTTATGTACTTTGAATTACATCCCAGGAGTTCAAAGTTGCAGACTCTCTGGACGTTACATTGTACATTGCATTTCAAGTCAAAGAAATAAAAGAAATGTTTACATCTATGAGTTAGCCCTCATTTTGTATGTTATCTCCATTTGATAGTAAAGCAAATTCCAAATTTCTTTTAAGACAAATATCAAATGAAACCTAATTAACTAGGAGTCACTTATTAAATAGGGTGAAGGGTACAAGCACAGTCAACATTACCAGTACCTTGAAAATGAGTACATGTATATCTGGATGACACATAGCCCAAGCAAGAATTTGATAGTTTTGTATAGATTACAAATCATGTTGAATTTGTGCTAAATCCTAAAGTAATTGCAGCAAGCAGTTCACCATCTCTTCTTCCTATGGTTGAATAGAGCAGTCATCTATATGACTACTAAGATTATTCATTTTAGCCACAGTCCCTCTATGGGACTGATTCAGCTGTTGTCTTGCATAAACATTACTGTTGTGTAGTTGTGTAACTGCTGAAGTTTGACATCTCCGCCATATAGTGGTTTAGTCTCTGTAGCAGGTTGTATGATGGGACCTGGCAAGAGTTCTCTTCACACAACCTGTGAAATCAATAGTGAAAACTCAGTATTTTTGGCCAACTTATTATGTAGAACAGTGAGGAAGAATTAGCATAAAATTAGCATATCATGTGTGGACGTTCAAAGTTATTTTGTACAAAGGTCACCTTTCCGTATTGGTCAACGAGGTCCCGTCTGTTTTAATAATTGGACACAATCAGTATTATAATATATTCATCACGTGACAACCAATCAACTTCTATACATGGTATCCTAGAAAATTACTGAGTTTCATTCCTCAGTCTGCAAGCTATCAGTGGAGCGAATTGAATGCTTCCCAGGTCGACCATCGGCCAGCTGCCGAGGCTAGTTGTGGTGCTAAAGTGTTCATATGTGATCATGTAGTTTCAAATCAGACACGTGATACGATTATTTTTGTTTCATTGCCATTGCATAGAGAAGTAATGCATTACATTACATTGATAATCGTTTCACATGTAATCAACGGTAGACTGTACAATCAATCATACAGAATACTAGTATTTCCAAGAATTCGAACACATGCACGTTTGACAAGAAATAATTGTAAATAAAGTCATTTGGAAAACTATCTATGATATGTGTTCATATTTTTTTCAATGTGTGATTGTAAGTGTCTGTACATCCAGCATATAATAGGATCGCCCATCCATTAATGACGTGGAAGTTGCCCAGAATCACCATATACTGTATTATGTTGCTTTGAACACCTCACAATTCAAGATACCCAAAATTAATTTTAACCCTCCCCTTTCCCCCGCCTCTCCCACCAGTAGTTGCTCGAGAAATCAACTTTGATAACACATAGACTCAAAGTTTGCTTATGATGCATGCATACCTCTCAGACATAGACCCTGGTTAAAGTTTACTTCTAACAGTGTTATGACACTTGTTGTTATGACACATATTGTTGAACTATTTTGACACGGGGGTGTCATGATGTAGGAAAAGGAAATTGAGGGGATGGACACTTTTTATGCGACTGACCCCATTTGATTTCCCTCCGCCGTCCCAAATTAATGAAGGCTCCCTATAAAGAGTAATACTCGTATCTTTTCTATAATAGTGGACTGAATCCCCCATTAGATAAATTCCTATGACTTCTTGCAAAGATGGAAGGAAAGTCTGTGAATTGTGTTCACTGTAAGTATAACTTGTGAAATATTCATGTATAGTGATACATCATCGTCGCAAACCACGGCCTGTTTTACGGCAACGTTCTTGACGAGCCTCCCACAGGCTTATTTCGAAATGTAGTGGTAGAAATAATAACTCTGGTTTGCGAGAATGTGATACATCTGCTTCTTGACATTATGTACGTATGTGTGTAGGAAGTAAATGTCGTACAGTAGTGACAACTACCATTCAAATATCGCATGTCCGTAAAGCCTATTGCACACTGTACACACACAAGTGATAAGACAGTGGCAATAAGGTAAGAATAAAGTGTAAGCGAAAAAAGTCGCGCAGGAAACTGTTTGACAATTAAATGGAAGTCAGGGAGTTCACACAAATCATCACCTGTCCCAAGAAAAATCTCACTGACATTGCTATTATTAAAAGCTTGCTCAAGACAAATCTTGTAAAACAATAGACAAAACACGAAACCCGTAGTATCTGTGGATAATATAATTATGTAAGCTTTAATAGCAGATTTTTGCAAAGAAAACACCGTAATGTTGTAATGGTTTTTGTCGCGCCGACGATGAAAAAATAAACAGTGTTCATAATTTTTTGTCGAACAAGACGATGATTTCATTCCATTGTACTAATGGAACAAGTATGTGCATACTACCTGCTAGCAAAGATTCAATGATACGACATATATAAAAATAGCAACGTTGTTATTGTTATTTTCAAGGCAGTGTTCTACATCATCAATATATCATATCAGAAGCGGAAGAGACTATTAGACATTGCGGCAATGATGAGGACAATTTGGCAATGGCGAATTTACAGTGGTTCTTCGACTATCTACAGTCTTATCTTGTCCAAGGTGATTTTAGAGGGTATAAAAAATATGTGCGTTGCAATAAATACATAATTTATTAAAAGAAACATTGCGGCAAGAATTAGGGTAGCATGGAAATAGCCCCCAGGGGGACATCAACAACAGACTGAACTAAAAAAATCCTCTCTGTGTAACTATATTCGAATATTTTTCTTATCTTGCATATAGTTTGTTTTTCATATAAACGTTTGTCTGTGATATGGAGTCGATAAATTGTGCTGATTATCATCACCGATATTGCAATTTTATGCTAGGACCTATAATGAATATTATAGTAAGTATATATATCTCCCATCCCATATTTCTATACTATCTATTCACTCCTCATAAATGATTTACAAGTTAACATTGAAGACTATATCAATTTTGAATGTAATTAGATTACTATTGGATACCCCTTGGCATTCTGCTTCCACCATGTGTGATATTCATGCACGAGGTAATATCATTACCATTTCCATGCGATGGACGATGGATGATGGACTTCAGTATGTGTTCCAATGCAACCCATCCGTAGATATACCGTATTTGAAACGACCCACATAGACCTCAGGCCACTATAGTGGTCTGAACATAGACCGACTATATTCTGACCGAAAAAAATGCGCACATTTCACCAGTTTCAGTTAATAATTGTTTGATCGAAGTCTTCAGGATAAATTTGTAATATTTCCATTTATCGTCGATTATGTTCAAATTCTATGATGACGACCAAATTGGCGCTGAGTGTAAACGGTTTAATTTAGTTGTTTCTATAAGTTATCAATATGTAACTGTTATCCTAACATTGGCAATTTGAATTTGCTACTATACAAAAAAATACAAACAAATCATTCAACTAAATATTACAATGGCTATACATTGTAATATACAAAGAGAAACATTCATACTAGATATTAATATCAAGAGAGATGATTGCAAATTCGCATTGCGTCGAGAATAAAGGAAAGCTTGCACCGATTGACTGTACAAGCCTGACATCTAAAAACATTTTCCAGACGGAGGGGCATGAAATTCAGGTGATACAATTTTATGATTCTTGTGATGATCAGCTGTCAGTGAACATTTGTTGTTACACGTTACACTTATAAACGTCAATGCTAATATCTGTTTATGTATGACTTAGTTTAGTGTTATGTTGTTTAGATAAAGCATTGTTCGTTCTGTATGTTGCATCCCCGACTCTGTTTGATTGTTATAATTCTGAGTGGTAACACAGGGTGTGCTTTCCTCTGGACTTGTACTATATTACAAACCTCATAACAGTTTCTTTGGTATCCCAATTACATTATAACAAATTGAAACAATCTTTTGAAGTGATTTTTATTTTTTCCACTAAAATCCTGAAAACCGTTAGATAAAAGGTCAATATAGTTTCAATAAATGTTTTATGGAATGGGGATTATTATATTATTAGATCATTCTATCAACCTTAAAACAGATAACTTCCTAAACAAATGACGACTTTGCTGACACTTCTTCACAATGACACCAGTGTTAAACGCCCACTTTGATTTGTCTTGAATTGAACCATCATAATGGGTTTACTTTTTCCACTTCCTGGTCATGTATAGTGGTATGACTAGGACTTTGTACAGAACTTGGTCTTCCTTCATGGTGACTTCTGCAGGCATCATAGTCTAGTCCCTATACGCGTTACGATTACTATGATCATCGCCACCCACGTATAGAGAAAGTCATTATTCCAGCACAGAAATGTGTGCTACCCCCACTTGGCAAAGGGTAAACGACATATGTCAGTCATAATCCATCACAAATTGTTGCAATTGCTTATTAGTTCTTTCAGACAATTGCTGAACTCCACCCCTCCAGTCTGAAACTAAAATCACAGGGGACGTGGTCACCTCATCATGTTTATATGAACATAGTCGGGGGTGGCACACATTTCTGTGCGAGAATAACGACCTTCCCTATACATGAGTGGAGATCATCGTAGTAATCGTAACGCGTCGTTAAGGTACTACACTACAGTCATCAGTGTATGTAAAACAGAGAAGACAGAACGCAACCCTGAGGAGAATCTGTGGTGGATCCGACATGTTACCAATTGACAAATATTCTATGTTATACGTCACCTGTCACCAATCTCGCATTCTGATTGGTCGAGAGCCCTGCAGATACACAGGCGTATTTTTCACCAACAGCCGTATTTTTGCTTGTTGTATCACGTGATCACTGCACGTCCCCTTGTAAACAAATCTAGCAGACAACTAGAAATACAGCTATAACCAGCATTTCCAATGCCAAATTTGTTGTCAACCGAACAAAATATCACCGTTGTATAAATTGTAACAAGTCTTTGAGCTGTACTTTTCATGTTACAGGGAAAAAGCCAAACATTTCACACAGAACGGCGAAAGTCCAGTGACGGCGAACTCGCGGTCGTCACGCGATCGTAAACATGAATTCCTAAATTTATGAAGGATATGAAAATTATCACCACAGAGGGTGCAGTTTTTGCCTAACTTGAACAAGAAAGCATATCACGAACATGTTTGTACATTTAATGGAATACAGTACGCAAAACAAAGACGCACTCATTTTCAGCTGATGGTTATAAGTTTGAATATATCGCTGAGTGATATGCAAATAGTAAACAATACGTCATACTACTGAGCAAACGCGCACTCTGATTGGATGATAAAGTTAAGGCTGACGCGTAAACAACCGCATTGCAGTTATCGGAGTGGTGGATGATACTACGCTCAACAGTATAACGCGGAAGTGATTTTATTTAAAATGAAACAGCATTTTTAGACATTCAAAAATTAATTCATCGTCGCAGGTGACGTATAAGTATGTTATTTGCCAAATACTGTTCCACATCTTGCTGCTCGAGTTAATTTTTCCGGTATAACGGCTCGCCTCCGGCTCTCCGTTATTACCGGAAAAATTACCTCTCGCAGCAAGATATGGAACGGTATTTGGCAAATAACATATACTTTCTATTCATGAGAAAACCAATGACCAACAGAACAAGTTGACTATGAAGACGAAAATGTGACAGGAATTTATCTGAACGACTATGTCCCTGCATTAGTTAAAAGCTGAAGAGAAGTCGGCGAAGTGGATTCCGGCATGCGTGCCTGGCTTTTCCAGATGCTTATACAATTATGTCTATGTAACACTTACTTGTTGCCCTAAATCTAGAGCATAGAGATTGGAATGCATAGCTCTAATTTACTGGTTATTTTTCAAGGCCCCCTAGATTTCTTGTCATTTTGTAATTAGGAAAGATAATGACTAAATATTACCGAATGATATGATGCTGTGCGCAGGCGTACAGTAATTATCATTCAAAACTAGGGTGTAAAAGAGATAAAACTTGATGCATATGCGCCGTTTTCTCTTCTTCGAACGTTTCAAGATTTAAACCTTCAGAAGGTAACATCATTGCGTCACTTCACGTTATCTTACACAAAAAGTATAGTTGGTTGAAGATTTTACCCAAGAACAAGGAGTCGAAATTCCGTATAGGGTTTAAACGTACCCCATTTCAGCTTTACCAGAAGAATGTCCATTTGAGTATGTAATAGGGGGCGAGATATTGTCATGAATTCTACAGCGTGGATCTTTATATTGGGATTTCTGAGTTTATGCTTTCCACTCTACATGGTAAGTTTAACACTCACGAGAAGAAAAATATCATGATTATTTTTTTTTTCTCAACTTTTCTTTTCTTCAATCGTTTACGCATTTATTTCTATTTCCTACAGTGTTCAAGAGAATAGTGTATAAGCTGGGTGTATACGTTTTTAATTTTGCTGCGTATGAAAAATGTACCTGACTGTGCACCCAGTAGACTACTCTGCTCACTAAAGCATACACGTACTAATAACCATCATTTGATAGAAACAGAATTCAAATCTGGCATTTGGGTATAATGATTGGATCACATGAATTAGTATAGTGACACTAAAGCGGTCGGAAAATCCCAACTGTGCTATAACAACACCATAAGACCATTTTTGAATGCCGTCGAAGGCGTGGATTGAGTTATAGATTAGATAAGTGAAATCGTTGTTTTGTGTTTATCTCATGGTACACTACCCGAGAGAAAAAGCTGATAAATTGCCACTTCAACGTAAAACTTGAGGTTCTGTGATCAAATATCTCATAACTATAAATGGTAATCTGACGTCTGTTCTTTTTCGATTCTTTATGATAACACAGACTCATTTATGTCCTGATTCAAACTTGTGTGACGAAGAGTGTCAAGACAGACTCGATGGAGGAAACATGACTTTGTGTGGAAAGGAGTGTCAAGACAGACTCGATGGAGGAAACATGACTTTGTGTGGAAAGGAGTGTCAAGACAGACTCGGTGGAGACAACGTGACTTTGTGTGGAAAGGAGTGTCAAGACAGACTCGATGGAGGAAACATGACTTTGTGTGGAAACGAGTGTCAAGACAGACTCGATGGAGGAAACATGACTTTGTGTGGAAACGAGTGTCAAGACAGACTCGGTGGAGGAAACATGACTTTGTGTGGATGCCACAATAGTACACACACCCGCAACGGAACAAATTGCACAGGTACGTCATTCCAACAGTATTCTGTGCGGCACTTTAAATTACAGTATTTTGATATTTCGTTCTGCCCAGAGAGTGTCATGGTTTTGTCGAGCTATATTTTTTTAACAGTATAATCATTCTTTAATTTGTATTGAACTCTATTCTTCTTTTGATGTATCTTATTGATTTATATTGTTCAGGTAAAACGTTATGTTCTGTAATTTTACATCACCGATCGCTTTTCAATATTTGGTTCAAATGTACAATCGATTTTGTCTTGTTCGCCTCTTGAATGCTTGGCAACCCTATGCTAAGTGTCTGCATCGCGTGTGTATTGCTAGATTGGAGTAAAACATTAATAAATATAACATTATGTTACTGATTAATTTCTCCGGCATTTACTGATTGATCGATTTCTCAATTTATTTGGCTGGCTATCTGTCTTCTATCTGTGTCTGTCTGTCTTATATCTGTGTCTGTCTGTCTGTCTGTCTGTCTGTCTGTCTGTCTGTCTGTCTGTCTGTCTGTCTGTCTGTCTGTCTGTCTGTCTGTCTGTCTGTCTGTCTGTCTGTCTGTCTGTCTGTCTGTCTGTCTGTCTGTCTGTCTGTCTGTCCGTCCGTCTGTCTGTCTGTCTGTCCGTCCGTCCGTCCGTCCGTCCGCCCGCCCGCCCGCCTATCCATCCATCCATCCATCCATACATACATACATACACACACACACATACACCAATCCATCCAACACATCCATCCATCCATCCATCCATCCATCCATACATTTATCTATCTAGTCAGTAAAGTCCGTTTAGATTTAGCTAAGACTAGTGCTATTGTCTTTCAAATGAAAAAAATATTTGCGCCACAACTATGATATACAAAAGTGAAGTTTTGGATTGGTTTGATATATCAATGTGTAAACATAGCAAAGACATCTGCAAAATGTACATCTGGTCACGTTTTGCAGCCTTACTGAATCTGTCGGTTGCTGGTGTTACAAAGTATATAACTGTATTATAAACACAGTAATTGTATCTAGGTTACCCGACCGTGTGAGGTCTAATTGATTAATGAGATAGTAATACGAGCTAGACCATGTTATTACTTGTAATTAAGTGAACGTTTGCAAGTGTCACTACAAGTGATAAATCACAACTTTTAATGAATTCAGCCTTAGTAGAAAAGAGTGTTTTCAAAATAGATTATCTCTGATTTAAATTAACCGTAGTTCATGAACACTTCCTATGTGAGGAAGGGAGTTGAGGTTTGCTGTAAACATGTTGTTTGCTGACCATATTTGTATTACGGAATGAAGATTTTAGATTTGAATAAAATGTGAATGTTGGGTGTATGCTAATAAGCTACTTTACACGGGGAGAGATCTTGCGGGGCGGAAGAGAGCAACACGTTTGGATTTACGGTGTCTGATCTGCGTCGTAGTAGGAATACTACGGGGAACTATTGTTTCTATCTAGTTTGAACAGCCGTAAGTGAAGGAAAACGAATTCAAAGCTCTCGTATTGTCGGTTTAAGCATACACCTACTTCACCAAAAGTAATATTCTGTGTGCTTGTGAGTTTATCCCCTGAATACGTGTCCTGAGATTCTGGTACCTCTGAGATTGACTGTGTGCGTTTGAAGTTACAACTTGAATTTGGTCAATAACTATCAACACCAAAGACAAGTCTGTAGCACTTTCTAGAATATATTGCCACTCCCTTGGGAGTTTGAGCACAGATTAATCAGAAAAATTATTCGAATTCAGAGTGGGATGTCGCTATTTACATATTGCAGAAGACGTATAAGCTAGTCAATGCTTTAGGACTGGTTTATTGAAATGCATCAACAATACTAGTCAATGGACTTTCTATTTTGTACCCTGGAAACCATCACTAGGCGTACTGAGTGGTGTTTCTAAAGTTCCGAAAAAACGCATTTCAAAAGAACAGGGAGACGGAATTTCAATCCAACCTCGGACACAAAGTAGTTCCTTTTGAATTAAATATGAACGGAATAATTTTTCTATAACATCTGCCTTTAACCTTATTAAAGTCAATGTGATAGTTTCAAGCGATTGAATATTAAACGACCCAGAGTTCCATTTCTGTCATTTATCAAAGAACTTTATTTCAGTAAATTCATTCAGATTCAGAAGTACTACTCACATCAAGAAGATGGTTTCTCACACTCTCGGCTATCCCTCTAAAATGTCATAACTCCTTCCGTCTCTGTAACGACTTCCTTCACAGCTCCTTCGGTTTACCCATGCCCTACACCATTGACAGTCATAGAATGCAGTTTCAATATTTACATTTACGGCAAAGACTGGCATAATTTGACAAACATTCATGATATACGGTCCAATGTCATACTAGCGGCAAATTTACAATGTAACTATCCTTGATAAAGTTATACTGGTTAGGTGAACAAAAGCGAAGCTAACACTCATATTACTATTCGAAACTAAAGTAAGCTGTTCCTTCACAAATCGTTTTATAGTATATGCTAGTTTTAAAGCAAGTGCAGTTCTCAAAATACCTGTCGTCAGAATAACAGAACTTTGTTAGCACGTCAGATCACATGTTCCATTGTAGTCATTTACGTGTTTTTATACTAGTCAATTGTAGTGCATCACATGTACCGGTACACGCTTTACACCTCCTTGTAGTTATAATTATTATTTCTTTAATTCAGGCCACCAAGATGTCCCATAAAAATATAAAGAACATACAGACACAAAGTAAGAGACAGATAAAATAATGTTAAACTAGCAACTATCTTGTAGTATACATGACAATCCTATACTTTCGCCAAAAGTTTGAACGAAAGTATGCATCAGAGTCTATGCAGATTCGAATTAAAGTATTGTGGCTCTCAACAATACGTCTGTTAAATGTATACAGCAACTTTCGGTGGAGCGATGAAAAATTCAAAATATCACTGGATACACAGATATTACTAATGCTGACTGCACCTCTTAGGTCAAATACTAATCGCATTGTGTTATTATATGCCACTTTTAAAGTATGCATCATCCTAGTACTATAGTTACACCAAACATTTAAACAGTATACATTGTATAAAAAACTTCTAAAAAGTGTGCATTTCACCTTCTTGGAGCAATGACTAAATTTACGAACAATAAAATTTGCCCTAGCATAAAACGACTTGAGCTGCCTCCGCATATCTAATTCGTCATGGAAGTAGTGGAAGTCAATATATTATATGAGAGAGGCACACACTTTATTGTAGTGTAGGTAATCAGATGATTAATAGAGAGGGTAAATGCATGATTTATGTTAATTAGACAATGGCGTATTCATAGTAAGTGGTGTCAAGGTGTACATTTAGTATGCTGAATACTTTGGTGATGTATATTGCATTAGATACAGTAACCACAGGCGTATTGGAGACACAATTTCACAGCAGGATTAACCGTATATCTGCAATTGTCTTTAAGTTTAAATTTAACTCACTTTTCAACGTTGTATGAGGATAATGATTTTAATGACTTGTAAATTTTGACGTACTGTCACTATGATGTTACCAACAACTTCTTACAAGGAATCGCACTCACTTGGCTAGCTCAGAGGTACTCACTCAGAAATCGATGCACATTGACCAACAGGATGGTTGTAGATAGATTTATTTCACAGCTTAGCGGCAAGTACAAGGCAGATAGGATCATAAGATCTTTATGGAGGTGGGATTCTGAAGGACTTCCTACCTCCATGGAGAGAACCAGTTCTCACCATATATTCATCCCTTACATTCTACCCTCCAGATTGCCCTCTCTGCTCTCCATCCCAGTACTATTAAAATGTAACATATATATAGTACAGAAACTAGGCGTTTCTACATATACAAAACATATTACAATTCTTATCCTAAGATTGCTGCTGATAGGATTAAAATCTCATATCTCTGACGTGGACTTATTGATATTAATGAATGAATTCTTTTATCGAGTTGTTTCAATACCCTTCTTTTGACTTTAGTCCTGTGTCAGCTCTTGAACTTGTATAGAATTAATTACAAAGAATTAATTATGCTACCAGAGATCACTCACTTTTCCATTGTACTATATCGAGCTGTCTCGGGACAATATGGTTGACCTTCGTCTTTCCTATTGTACTGTAACAAGCTGTCTCAGGACATATTCTATTATACTAGTGTTACAGCTGTTTGAGGTCAATCGGATATTTCTATATTTCGGCAAGTCAGTTAGCTATCAAATTATTATGTATGTAACAGACTTCTGATGTGTTATTCATAAGCGATTACATTAATATAAATCAGAAATCGTTTCCTGTGGGTTAATTCATTAATGATTAATCAATTCATTTTATAACCCCAGAGTTATGTATTCAAGTGGGCGATGTTATGTTCAAATATTGAAATAATGATATATATATGATGGTTGTCCGATGGTTGTTTACTTGAAATGTCTTTGCATGGAGTCTTCTTCAAGTTGGGCGTGTCATTTTAAAAGAATTTTACAGTGGAACAAAAACTTAAACCATTTTGTTTTTCGAAATTACCCTAAAAAGGCTCCCTATGTTTCACTTTCAACGAATCCAAATGATATTGCAATTCAACAGTAACTTCAGATGTCATAGAGACGTGAGATCTCTATAAGGGTTGTTTGGAAGAAAATGCTAAGGGTACAACTGGTGCTATGAGACAAGCAGATATTAAAATGTGTCCTAATTAACAAGACTTCGAGTAAGGGTTCAAGTAAGGGAGTCAATTTGAATTACAAAGGTCCGTGTATTGTAATGTCTTTTTAATGAGCATTTACCATTATGAACTTCCTAAATAGAGAAGTTTTACAGTGAAAATATTTTTTCATCACCCCAATGATATCTGTCGCAGTTTTTACAGGTAAACGAAGCGATATATCATACATCCATACTCT